>NW_027415280.1:0-12372 GCF_964106895.1 Numenius arquata
GGTCGCTGTGGGTCACTGTGGGTCACTATGGGGCTGAGGGGGTGGCTCTGGGTCGCTCTGAGTCGCTGTGGGTCACTATGGGGCTGAGGATGTGTCGCTATGGGTCGCTGTGGGGCAGGTTGGGGGTGGCTCTGGGTCGCTATGGGGCTGAGGGGGGGGTCGCTGTGGGTCACCATGGGGCTGAGGTGGGGGGGGTGGTCGCTTTGGGTCGCTATGGGGCTGGGGGGGTCACTATGGGTCGTTGTGGGGCTGAGGGGTTCGCTGTGGGTCGCTGTGGGGCCAAGGGTGTCGCTGAGGGGGGTTCGCTATGAGTCGCTGGGGGTCGCTGTGGGGCTGAGGGGGTCGCTGTGGGGCAGGTTGGGGGTCGCTCTGGGTCGCTACGGGGCTGAGGGGAGGTGGCTATGGGTCGCTATGGGGCTGCCCCACAGGACGATCAGCTGCTGGAGGACACCAAGACTCTGGGCGACTGCGGCTTCACCAGCCAAACGGCCCGGCCCCAGGCCCCGGCCACCGTGGGGCTGGCGCTGCGCACCACTGGTGGGTCCTGCCCCATAGATGTGGGGCTGGGGGGGGGGTCAGTACGGGAGAGGGTACCCCATAGGGAGAGGGATTTGGGAAGTCCTGCCCCACGGCGGGAGGAGGGGGAAGAACTTGGGGCTCCTGCCCCATAGATGTGGGGCTGCCCCATAGCCGGGGGGTGGGGTGGAATTTGGGGGTCCTGCCCCATAGATGTGGGGCTGGGGGGTCAGTACGGGAGAGGGTACCCCATAGGGAGAGGGATTTGGGAAGTCCTGCCCCACGGTGGGGGGGGGGGGGGGGAAGAACTTGGGGCTCCTGCCCCATAGATGTGGGGCTGCCCCATAGCTGGGAGTGGGTGGGGGTGGGCCCGGGGGGGGTGTGTGTGAAATTTGGGGGTCCCGCCCCATAGATGTGGGGCTGGGGGGGTCAGTATGGGAGAGGGTACCCCATAGGGAGAGGGATTTGGGAAGTCCTGCCCCACGGGGGGGGGGGGGGGAAGAACTTGGGGCTCCTGCCCCATAGATGTGGGGCTGCCCCATAGCCGGGGGGGGGTGTGTGTGGGGTGGAATTTGGGGGTCCTGCCCTATAGATGTGGGGCTGGGGGGGGGGGCTGGTCCCAGGGTGGTGGGAGAGGCCCCCCCCCCCCCCCCCCATTTTGGGCTCTTCGAGGGGTTTTTTTGGGGGGGGGGGGGGAGGGATTTTGGGGGGTGGGGGAGGGGCGGGGATGGGAGGGGTGTCTCGGGGTGGGGGAGGGGCACCCCCTGACCCCCCCCCCTTCCCCCCCCCCCCAGAGGAGGCTTTCGAGGCGCTGCGCATCGAGCCCTTCTCCAGCCCCCCCGAGCTCCCCGACGTCATGAAGCCCCAGGATTCCTCCGGCGGCGCCCAAGAGCCCCCCCTGCCCTGAGCCCCACACGTGTGGGGCGGGGGGTGTGGGGCGGGGGGTGTGGGGCGGGGGGGGGGGGTGTGACACGGCTGTGGGGCAGGGAAGCGGCTGTAGGGTCCGTAACGCGTGTGTGGGGCAGGGATGTGGGAGGCAAGGGGGACGCACGTGGGGCGGGAACACGTGGCGTAGGCCCTACACGTATGGTTCAGGCCCCACACGCGTGTTGGGAGGCCTCGGACACGTATGACGTGGGCCTCACATATGTGTTAGGCCCGTGACATGTATGTTCCGGGCCTTGGATGCGTGTGTTGTGGCTCTCAGACACGTGTCACGGGCCCCACACAGGAGTGTCATGGGCCCTACATGTATGTTCCAGGTCTTGGACACACACGTTGTGGGTCTCAGACACGTGTCACGGGCCCCACACGCATGTTGGAGGCTTCAGACACATATGACGTGGGCCCCACATACATGTTAGGTCCATGACATGTATGTTCCAGGCCTTGGACGTGCGTGTTGTGGCTCTCAGACACGTGTCACGGGCCCCACACAGGCATGTCATGGGCCCCACGTGTATGTTTCCAAGCCCCACATGCATGTCACGGGCCCCACACGGGCGTGTCATGGGCTGAACATGTATGTTCCAGGCCTTGGACACACACGTTGTGGGTCTCAGACACATGTCACGGGCCCCACACGCATGTTGGAGGCCTCGGACACGTATGACATGGGCCCCACATACGTGTTAGGCCCGTGACATGTATGTTCCAGGCCTTGGACGTGCGTGTTGTGGCTCTCAGACACGCATCACGGGCCCCACACAGGCGTGTCATGGGCCTCACATGTATGTTTTAGGCCCCACACGCGTTTCATGGGCCCCACATGTATGTTCTAGGCCTTGGACACACATGTTGTGGGTCTCGGACACGTGTCACGGGCCCCACACGCATGTTGGAGGCCTCGGACACATATGATATGGGCCCCACATACATGTTAGGCCCGTGACATCTATGTTCCAGGCCTTGGACATGCGTGTTGTGTGTCTTGGACACGTGTTATGGGCTCCACCTGTATGTTCCAGGCCTCAAGACACGTGTGTTCCAGGCCCCACACGCGTGTCCTCTCCCCACCCGCCACGCGTGTTCTGGCTCTCCACGTGTCACGTGTTCCCTCACATACGTGTCGTGTGTTCTTTGTTACAGTCCCTCCCCCCCCCCCCCCTCCAGGTCACGTGACCCCAATAAAGCCACCCCTCCCCCCCCCCCCATCGCTGCCGGGGTCCTTGGGGGGGGGGGGGGGTGTTCCAGTGGGTCCCAGTTTGGGGGGGGGTGTCCCAGTAAGTCCCAGTTTGGGAGGGGGGGTGTCCCAGTGGCTCCCAGTTTGGGGGGGGGGTCCCAGTAAGGATGGGGGGGTCCCAGTTTGGGGAGGGATCCCAGTAAGGATGGGGGGGGTCCCAGTGGGTTCCAGTTTGGCGGGGGGGGTCCCAGTTTGGGGAGGGGATCCCAGTAAGGATTGGGGGGGCATCCCAGTGGATCCCAGTTTGAGGGGGGATCCCAGTAAGGATGGGGGGGGGGGGGGGGCTCCCAGTGGGTCCCAGTTTGGGGGGGGTGTCCCAGTTTGGGGAGGGGATCCCAGTAAGGATGGGGGGGGGGGGTCCCAGTGGGTCCCAGTTTGGGGGGGAGGGTCCCAGTTTGGGGAGGGGATCCCAGTTTGGGGGTTGTCCCAATAAGTATGGGGGGGGATCCCAGTTAGGATTGGGGGGAGGATCCCAGTAAGGATGGGGGTGGTCCCAGTTTGGGGGGGGGTCCCAGTTTGGGGGGGGGTGGTGCTCCCAGTAAGGATGGAGTGGGGTCCCAGTTAAATCCCAGTGCATACTGGGGGGGGTCCCATTTGCCCCCAGCCCCGACGAGGGAAGTGGAACCTCCCCAAGCCCCTCCCCCTTCTCCCAGGCCACGCCCCTCCCCCCCTAAACCCCGCCCCACAAGCCCCGCCCCCTCCCCCCCACAGACCACACCCACAATTGCCTTATTTGGACCATTTTATCTGTAAAACGCCCCCCCCGGAGGGGGCGGGAACAAACCGAAAAAGGGGCGGGGTTTGGGGGAAGGGGGTGGGGTTTGGGGGGGGAGAAAGGGGCGGGGTTTGGAGAGAAAGGGGCGGGGTTTGGAGAGAAAGGGGCGGGGCTCTGGAGAGAAGGGGGCGGGGCTCCAGGGCTATAGGGCGCTGCAAGAGAAGAGAGGGGTGAGGCGGGGGGGGGGGAGGGGGGGAAGGGAGGGGCTGCCCCACGGCTGCCCCATAGATGCCCCACAGCCACCCCATAACCTGCCCCATAGATGGCCGCCCCACAGGCAACCCCCGTGGTCAAGCCGCGGCTGTGCCCCACGGCCTGCCCCACGGCCTGCCCCACACCTACCGGCCGCCGTGGGGCGCGGCTGCTGCGTCCTCGGCGCGGGCGGCACCCAGCGGCGGCGCTGCGGGGGATAGGGGTCAGCCCCACGGCGCTCGCTGCCCCACGGCACGGCCCCATAGCGTGTCCCGTCCCCCCCCCCCTCCCGGCCCCACATCTTAACTGCCAGCCCCATAGCTCCCTTCCCAGCCCCACAGTCCTCCTCCCAGCCCCCTTTCCAGCCCCATAGCTCCCCTTCCCAGCCCCACAGCCTGCCCCGTAGCCCCCCCCTTCCCGGCCCCATAACCTGCCCCACATCCTACTGCCAGCCCCATAGCGCCTCCCCCAGCCCCACAGCCTCCCGCCCCCCAAGTGGCTGGAGCCCCATAGGGGACCACGTGCCCCACACAGGACCCCAGATCTGCCCCACAAGTGACCCACGTCTTCCCCAGCCCCACTGATCTGCCCCCCAAGTGACCCCCAACCCCCCCAGCCCCACAGATCTGCCCCATAAGTGACCCCCAACCCCCCCAGTCCCACTGATCTGCCCCCCAAGCCCCCCAAGTGACCCCCAGCCCCACGGATCTGCCCCATAGCGAGCGCGGCGCCTGCCCCCCAACCCCAAAGGAGAGCGGCGTCTGCCCCACATCCCCAACCCTCTGCCCCCCAAGTGGGGACTCCTGCCCCACAACCCCCCTAATGAACAAGCACGGCGCACCCCATAGATCTGCCCCCCCCCCCAAGCGGACGCGGTCGCCCCATAGATCTGCCCCCCAAGCGGGCATTAACTCCCTCAGCCCCATAGATCTGCCCCACAAGTCAACACAACACACAACGCCCCAGGCCCCCCCCCCCCCCAGCGGCCAACATGCCCCATAGATCTGCCCCCCAAGTGGCCATGACGTTCACACCCCACATCCCCCCCCCCCCCCGCCCCGGGCCCCACAGCTCTGCCCCACAAGTGGGTCACAACATCCACCCCATAGCTCTTGCCCCCTAACCGGCCACAACATCCGCCCCACGGGCCCCATAGCTCTGCCCCCCCCCCCCAAAACGGCCACAACATCCACCCCACGACCCCCACCCCCCCAACCGGTTCTGCCCCACAACCTCTGCCCCACAACCTCTGCCCCACAACCTCTGCCCCACGGCTCCTCACCTCAGCCAATCTTGCCGAAGCCTCTGGCGCGTCCGGCGTGGGACGATGTGGGGCAGGGCCCCCCCCCCAAACCGTATGGGGCAGGATGTGGGGCGGAGGGGAACGCTTATGGGGCAGGGGATACCCAAGACCCCCAAGTCACCCCTCCCCCCGCCGCCGCCGCCCCAGCGGTGGCCACCGCCCCTCCCCCCGCCGCTGCGGTGGCCCAAGTGGCTTCTTGGGCCACCACCTCCCCCCACGCCCCCGCCCCTCCCCCCCCCGTACTGGGACCAGTCACCCCGTACTGGGAGGCCTCGGCCGCCGCCGCCCCCGCCCCGCTGGCCGCGTACTGGGCGGCGCTGGCCGCGTACTGGGCGGCACTGGTGGCGTACTGGGCGGCGGCGTCACCCCCAGCCCCCCGCCCCTCCCCCGCTCCCAGTGGCGTACTGGGCTACCTCCCCTCCCCCACCCGGGGTGGCGTACTGGGAGGCCGGCAGCGGCGGCGTACTGGGTATACTGGGAGGTGGTGCCGGCGGCGTACTGGGAAGCCACGGCATACTGGTTATACTGGGTGTATTGGTACTGGGTGGCGCCGTACTGGGCGTACTGGGAAGCCGCCCCCCCGCTTAGGGCGTACTGGGAAGCCCCTCCCCCACCTCCTCCCCCACCCCCGTACTGGGAGGCGTACTGGGAGACCCCGGCGTTATACTGGGAAGCTCCCAGCGCGTACTGGGAGGCCATACGGGAAGCCATGGCGGGGGTGATGGCGAAGGGGGAGGGGGCGCGGGGGGGGGAGGGGGAAGGGGAAGCCATTCCCGCCCCTCCCCCCCCCAGGCGGTGATGATGATGATGATGATGATGATGGTGGTAACAACAACCCCTCCCCCCCCCAAACGGGTGAGGCAGGGACCTAAACGGGCGGGGCAACCCATCCCCCCCCCTGCCCCACCCCCCCCCGCCGTCACCCCGTTACCATGGAAACGGTGGAAACAGGCGGTGCCCAGGCGTCCCCCGCCGCAGCCCAACCCCGCGTTACCCTGGAAACGGTGGAAGCAGGAGGAGGAAGAGGAGGAGGAAGAGGAAGAGGAAGAAGGGGAGGCGCCCCCCAAACGACAGCCTAACCCTCCCCCTCCCCCCCCCCGCCAAAAGGGGGAGGAGAGGGGGGAGCGAGGGTAACACCCCCCGCCCCTCCCCCCGCCGGGCGTGGCCAGGAAAGGGGAGGCGGGGCGTGGGAAAGTCGCCCCTCCCCCCATCATCACCCCCCTCCCCCCACCACCCCCCCCCAGGAGGGGGAGGGGCCCGCGGGGGGCCAGGCGGGGGGGGGTGAGGGCGAGGAGGGAACCTGGGGGGGCGCGGGGGGAGGGGCGAAGGCCTCCCCTCCCCCCCCCGGCGGGGGTGAGGGCCAGGAGGGAACCCGGGGGGGGGCGGGGCGGGGCTGCCCCTCCCCCCAACGTTTTGGCGGGAGTGAGGGAGAGGAGGGCGGGGCGGGGCGTGGCCGGGGAGGAAGAGGAAGAGGCGGTGACGGGGGCGGCCGATGACGTCACCGCGGCCGGCGATGATGTCACCGGGGGGGCGGGGGAGGAGGTGACCGGGGGGGCGGCGGGGGGGGAGGAAGAGGAGGAGGAGGAAGTCACTTGGGGGGCGGGGGCGGTGGGGGGAGGGGTGGCGGGGGCGGCGGGGGGAGGGGCGGGGGCGGTGACGTCAGCGGTGACGGGGGCAGGGGCGGCGGCGGGGGGAGGGGCGGAGGAGGAAGAGGAGGAGGAGGAGGAAGAGGAGGAGGAGGAAGAGGAAGAGGAAGAGGAGGATGAGGAGGAGGAGGAAGAGGAAGAGGAGGAGGAGGAGGAAGATGAGGAGGAGGAGGAAGAGGAGGAGGAGGAGGATGAGGAGGAGGAGGAGGAGGAAGAGCTGCGGCGCTTGCGGCGTTTGCCGCGGGGGAGGGCGGGGGTGACGTCAGCGGTGACGGCGGCGGTGACGTCACCGGGCGGGGCAGCGGCGGCGGCGGTGACATCGGCGGGGACGTCGCCGGGGGGGGCGCTCCCGGACCTGGGGACAGAGAGAGGGTCAGGGGGGAGGGGCCACAAAGGGGGGGAGGGGCTACAAGACATGGGGGGAGGGGCTACAACACACAGGTGGAGGGGCCACAAGACACAGGGGGAGGGGCCACAGAGGGGGAGGGGCCACAAGGTGGGGGAGGGGCCACAAGACACAGGGGGAGGGGCCACTGAGGAGGGAGGGGGCAGGGAGGGGCTACAAGGCAGGGGAGGGGCCACAAGGGGAGGGGCTACAAAAGGGGGAGGGGCCACAGAGGGAGAGGGGCTACAACACACAGGAGGAGGGGCCACAGAGGGGGGAGGGGCCACAAGACACGGGGGGAGGGGCCACAGAGGGGGGAGGGGCCACAGAGGGGGGAGGGGCCACAAGACACAGGGAAGGAACCACTGAGGAGGGAGGGGGCAGGGACGGGCCACAAGGGGAGGGGCCACAAGGGGAGGGGCTACAAAAGGGGGAGTGGCCACAGACGGGGAGGAGCTACAAGACAGGGGAGGGGCCAAGGAGGGAGGAGGGGCCACAAGGTGGGGGAGGGGCCACGACACGGGGGGAGGGGCTACAACACACAGGAGGAGGAGCCACAAGACACAGGGGGAGGGGCTACAAAAGAGGGAGGAGCCACAGAGGGGGAGGAGCTACAAGACAGGGGAGGGGCCACAAGACACAGGGGGAGGGGCCACAAGACACGGGGGGAGGGGCCACAAGACACGGGGGGAGGGGCCACTGAGGAGGGAGGGGGCAGGGAGGGGCTACAAGGCAGGGGAGGGGCCACAAGGGGAGGGGCTACAAAAGGGGGAGGGGCCACAGAGGGGGAGGAGCCACAAGACAGGGGAGGGGCCAAGGAGGGAGGAGGAGCCACAAGGTGGGGGAGGGGCCACGACACGGGGGGAGGGGCTACAACACACAGGGGGAGGGGCCACAGAGGGGGTGGGGCCACAAGGTGGGGGAGGGGCCACAAGACACGGGGGGAGGGGTCACAGAGGGGGGAGGGGCCATGAAAGAGGGGTGGGGGAGGGGTGTCCCCACAGAGGGGGGAGGGGCTACAAGACACAGGGGGAGGGGCCACGGAGGGGGGAGGGGCCACAAGACACAGGGGGAGGGGCCACAGAGGGGGGAGGGGCTACAAGACACACGGGGAGGGGCCACAGAGGGGGGAGGGGCCATGAAAGAGGGGTGGGGGAGGGGTGTCCCCACAGAGGGGGGAGGGGCTACAAGACACAGGGGGAGGGGCCACAAGGTGGGGGAGGGGCCATGAAAGAAGGGGTGGGGGAGGGGCAGTGACTCACCCGGCGGGGGGAGGGGCGGGCGAGGGCGGGGCCGAGTCGGAGGAGGACGATGAGGACGATGAGGAGGAGGAGGAGGAGGAGGACGAAGAGGAGGAGGAAGAGGAGGAGGAGGAGGAAGAGCTGCCGCCTTTGGGTGGCCCCGTGACCTCAGCGGTGACATCGGCGGTGACGTCATCAAGGGGGGCGGCGGCGACGCTGGCAGCGCTGGTGGCCGCGGCAGGAACGTTGGTAGCCACGGCCGTGACACCGGTGGCCACAGCAGGGACGGCGGTGGCCACGGCCGTGACACCGGTGGCCACAGCGGGGACGTTGGTGGCCACGGCGGTGGCACTGGGGACGTTGGTGGCCACGGCGGGGACGTTGGTGGCCACGGCAGTGGCACTGGGGACACTGGTGGCCACGGCAGGGACGTTGGTGGCCACGGCAGTGGCACTGGGGACACTGGTGGCCACGGCGGGGACGTTGGTGGCCCCCGAGTTGACACTGGTGGCCACAGCGGGGACGTTGGTGGCCCCCGAGTTGACACCGGTGGCCACTGCGGGGACGGTGGTGGCCACAGGAGCAGCCGTCCTGGGAGCGAGGGTGACGCCGGTGGCCACGGCGGTGGCAATGGTGGCCCTGGGAGCACTGGTCATACTGGTGGCCACGGCGGGGACGCTGGTGGCCTTGGGAGCGAGAGTGACGCTGGTAGCCACGGCGGTGGCACCGGTGGCCACGGGGGTGACGACGGTGGCTCTGGTGACGCCGCCAGCATTGGTGGCCATGGTGGTGACGCTGGTCGCCCTGGGAGCAACGGTGGCACCGGTGGCCACGGTGGTGGTGGCCACGGTGACACCGGTGGCCACGGTGGTGGCAGCGGTGGCCTTGGGAGCGATGGTGGCACCGGTGGCCACGGCAGCGACACTGGTGGCCACTGGGGTGACGGTGACACTGGCTGGACCGGTGGCACCAGGAGCCTTAATGGTGGTGGCCACGGGGGTGACACCGGGAGCGCTGGTGGCCACAGAGGGGACACTGGCCACGGGGATGGCACTGGTAGCCCTGGGGACATCCCTGGTGACATTCACGGCAGCGGCCACCGCAGCAGCGACGGTGGCCACGCTGGTCTTGGTGACGTCGAGGGCAGCGGTGACAACAGTGACAGCCGCAGTGGCCTTGGGGGTGACACTGGTGGCCACGGGGGTGACAATGGTGGCCACGGGGGCCTTGGCGGCACCCACGGCGACAGCGGTGGCCCCTGGGGTGACACTGGTGGCCACGGTAGCCTTGGTGGTCCCTCCAGTGACAACGGTGGCTATGGTGGCCCCTCCGATGGCCTTGGTGGCCCCTGGGGTGACAGCGGTGGCCCCGGGGGTGACAGAGTCCACGGTGGCCTTGGGGGCGACGACGGTGGCCACGGGGGCGACAGAGTCCACGCTGGCCTTGGGGGCGACGACGGTGGCCACGGGGGTGACATTGGTGGCCACGGGGGCCTTAGCGGCCCCTGGGGTGACAGCGGTGGCCCCTGGGCTGACAGAGTCCACGGTGACCTTGGTGGCCCCGACGGTGGCCTTGGTGGCCCCGGGGGTGACGGCAGTGGCCACAGCGGTCCCTCCGGTGACAGCGGTGGCCTCCACGGTGGCCTTGGTGGCCCCTGGAGCGACGGAGTCCACGGTGACCCCTACGGCGGTCTTGGTGGCCACGGTGACGCCCGGGGTGACGGTGACCACGGCGGCCTTGGGGGTGACGTTGGTGGCCACAGGGGCGACGTTGGTAGCCACAGGGGTGACGTTGGTAGCCACAGGGGTGACGTTGGTGGCCACAGGGGCTTTGGCGACCCCTGGGATTACGGTAGCCCCTGGGGCGACAGCGGTGGCCACGGTGGCCTTAGCGGTCCCTCCGGTGACGTTGGTGGCCCCCGGCGTAGCGAGGGTAGCCACGGCGACCTTGGCGCCGGCGGGAAGGACCTTGAGGCCACCTTCTTCACGGCGGGAAATCGGCCCTGGGGGGGTGGCTAGCGGGGGGGTGGCTTTGGTAGCCGGGAGGAGGCGTGGGCCGGGGTGGGGGAGGGGGGTGATGGCGGAGGCGGCCACGGGGGAGGAGGGGAGGTTGAGCCGCGCCGCCGGCAACAGCGACCCCCCTCCCCCCCCCGACACCCCCCGAAGGGCGCGGGGTAACCCCGGGGGGGGCGGGGGAGGGGTGGCACCGGAGACCCCGCCCACCCGGGGGGGTTGGGGCCGGGTGACGCCGGGTGACGTCGTAGGGACCCCCCCGGGTTTGGCTTCGGGGAGGGGTTTGAGGAGGGAGGACGATGACGTCATCGGCGGCGGCGCCTCGGGGAGGCTTCGGGGGGGAGGGGCCGGTGACGTCACGGGGGGCGGGAGCTTGGCGGGGGGCGGGGCCGGTGACGTCACGGCCGCTCCCGGTGACGTCACGGCCGAGGACGCCGGCGGGGTCTTTGAGGGCGTGGCCGCCGCTGATGTCACCGATGCGCCCGATGATGTCACCGGGCTCGCCGATGATGTCACCGAGGTCCCCGATGACGTCACCGAGGTCCCCGAGGAAGCCGTCGATGTCATCGCCGCCGCCTTCGACGTCATCGATGATGTCACTGCCGTCCCCGAGGACGTCGTCTTCGATGACGTCACGGGCGATGCCACCCCCGTCTCTGATGACGTCACTGCCGATGTCATCGCCGACGGCTTGGGGGTCACCGATGAGGGCGTGGGCGTCGTCGATGAGGGTGTCGATGAGGTCGATGATGATGTCATCGATGAGGTCGTCGATGATGTCGTCGATGTCGTCGATGAGGTCTTTGATGTCGATGATGTCATCGATGATGTCGTTGATGTCGTCGATGATGTCATTGACGTCATCGATGAGGTCTTTGATGTCGTCGATGTCGCTGATGTCATTGATGATGTCATCGGTGTCGTCGACGATGTCACCGCCTTGCTCTCGGTGACAGCCTGGCCCGGGCCGGGGGGGGTGGCCGCCATTTTGGTGGCCCCGTGGTGGCCGACGGTGGCCCCCTTGACCTCGCTGCCCCCCGGCTGCTCCCCGCCGTTGGCCTTGGTGACCTTGACCTCGGCGGCGGCGTCGGTTGCCCCCTTGGCCTCGTTAGTAGCCACCGCCCTGCCCCCGCTTTGGGTGCCGGGCGTTGCCCCTTCGGTACCGGCGGGGCGGGTTGGGGGAGGGGCTGCGCCCCGCCCCAGCCCCTCCCCCGATGGGCACCCACTTGGGGGGCTGGGGGGCGGCGGGGTGCAGCTCGGCCAGGGGCACCCATTTGGGGCGGGCGGGGGGAGGGGTGGGGGCTTTGGGGGGAGGGGAAGAGGAAGGGGCGGGGGGAGGGGCGGGTTGGGAGAGGGGCTACGGCTGGCGGGGGAGGGGCGGCCGCGTTTTTTTGGGCGGGGGGGAGGAAGAGGAGGGGGAGGGGCTTCGGCGCCGGCGGGATTTGCCGGAGGAATCGGAGCGACCCCTTCCCCCCCTCCCCCGCCCCCGCGGTGACGCCTTTCCGGGCTGGAAGCGGGGGAGGAGCGGGAACGGGAACGGGACCGGGATCTCCAACGGCGGGAACGCGACCTGCGACGGGAACGGGACCGCGAGCGACCCCCCCCGCCCCCTCCCCCGCCCCAACGGGACCAGGCGCGCCGTGGGGGAGGGGTGCGGGAACGGGAGCGGGCGTGGCCGGCGGGCGGGGCCCAGCGCGGGGTGGGGGAGGGGGAGTTGGGGCGCCAAAGCGGGGTGCGGGAACGGGAACGGCGGCGGCGGGGGGAGGGGCTGCGGCGGCGACGGCGGGGGGAGGGGGAACGGCGGCGGGGGGAGGGGGAGGGGCTGCGGCGGCGGCGGGGGGAGGGGGAGCGGCGGCGGCGGGGGGAGGGGCTACGGCGCCGACGGCGGGGGGAGGGGGAGCGGCGGCGGCGGGGGGAGGGGCTGCGGCTACGGCGGCGGCGGCGGGGGGGGGAGGGGGAGCGGCGGCGGGCGGGGGAGGGGCTGCGGCGGCGGGAGGAGGGGGAGCGGCGTCGGGCGGGGGAGGGGCTGCGGCGTCGGGCGGGGGAGGGGCTGCGGCGGCGGGAGGAGGGGGAGGGGCGCTTGTTGGCGGGGGGAGGGGTGGGGGAGGGGCGGCGAGGCG
>NW_027415281.1:0-12253 GCF_964106895.1 Numenius arquata
CACTCCCTCCCATGGAAATGGAGTGGAGATGGAGTATTTCCCTATCCCAAAGCCTCCTGGATGTTGGGATTGCCAGCTTGGGGATAGAGTGTCCATTTTGTTTGCTAACTGGGGAGAATGTGAATGAGGGAAGGGGCCAAAATGGAGAGTCAACAGCACTGTGTCCCCTCCCCATGGGAGCACACATCCAGCCAAGCTAGCCATTTTCATGGCTGGTAACGGACTACCAGACTGTAAACTTCCTTTTGTGTAGCGTGAGGAGCTGATGGCTGGTTATCTGTCTCCATGTCTTTCCACAGTCTCTCAGTTTAGAGCAAAAAAAGTCATTCCACACATTGATATGAATGACCGTGCCACTTTTTCATAAGCATAGGTGTTGTTTGCTGTATTCCACTGAATGGTCTTTTGCACAGGGTCTGCAACTTAAAGACCTTTAGCAAGATACTCAGCTTTATTCTTCTGCCCTAAGATGAGAGAATGAACGATCCATTTGTGATAGTTAACCAAGGTTATTTGGCTGAACTATTCAATCCTTTATAGATCGCTTAATGGTGACGAGGGTGCAATATTTTAGATACAGTATCAAATTAATGTCTCCGAGTTCTCACCTTGAACACCATTCATTTCTCAGTGCACACTGCAAGATGATTTACAATGAGTTCTGGACAGTAAAAAATGCATATAGCAGTATCAAATTATTGTATATCTTAGGCAGTTTTTCAGTTAGGAGGGTTTATGAGGCGAGATTATTTCTCTAGATGTATGCATAACCATATATTAAAGCCACCTGGAACACATGTGCTTGTGATGAATGGCAGATGCACAGCTTTTCACTTGGCCCCTTTCTCTGTTCTCTATAACCTATCTGAGACTGTTTTCATATAAAGATCAGAGGATCTCTCAGGTGTTCCTTATGCTCTTTAGATGGTGGGAAAGTGAAAAAGAAGGTTTTGGACAGAAATTATCATGGCTCTCATTTGACGGTTTTGTTGGTTGCTATTTTCAGTTTGGTTCATATTTGAACTCAGCCAAGCAAGAAAAAAAAAAAAAAAAAAGAAAAGAAAGTGAGGAGAACTGCTGTTAAACTAGACTTTTTCAATGATATGCAAAGCACAATAAAACCTAGTTTTTCCTTGCTGTCCTTGGGTGTATTTTCAATGGTGTGTTTCAAAATACTCCTCTTAAAATAATGAGATTTTGCTATTAACAACTAAATATCATAGAATCATAGAATCATAGAGTCATAGAATGGTTTGGGTTGGAAGGGACCTTAAAGATCATCGAGTTCCAACCCCCCTGCCATGGGCAGGGACACCTCCCACTAGAGCAGGTTGCTCAAAGCCCCATCCAGCCTGGCCTTGAACACCTCCAGGGATGGGGCAGCCACAACTTCTCTGGGCAACCTGTTCCATTGTCTTACCACCCTCATGGTAAAGAATTTCTTTCCAAGATCTAATCTAAATCTCCCCTCTTTCATTTTAAAACCATTACCCCTCATTCTATCACTGCACTCCCTGATAAAGAGTCATGGAATCATAGAATGGTTTGGGTTGGAAGGGACCTTAAAGATCACCTAGTTCCAACCCCACTGCCATGGGCGGAGACATCTCCCACTAGACCAGATTGGTCAAAGCCCCATCCAGCCTGGCCCCTTTAGGCGCTGGGTAGAAGGCATCTGCTTGTTGGGACTACTAATAGGCATATTCCATCAGAGTTTGATCCTGAAGGCTGATTTTCCTAGAGCGGCACAAAAACAAGTGAGTCAGTGCAGTGCTCAATGCTTCCCTTTGCACTCATTTACACAGGACTGAGTGTGCTGCTTCCTACTCTGGCTCAAAACAGTCAAGACAAATAATTTTCATGCTATGAGCAGTTAAGCTATGAAATTCCTTAGACCAATGTGAACTCTAAAAGTTTACATGAGTTCAAAAAGGGATTAGGCAAATTCATGGAAGAAAAGTCCTCTGAGTATTATTAAATACAAAGAACCCCATCTCCAGAAGTGCCTGAACTATAGATCACCAAGTGTTGAGGGAGTTTTCTGGGCATGTAGCACTACATGAGCTCTTTGCACTCATGCAGCTCCCTGTGTAACTGATTTGGTCTCACCCATAAAAAACATTTTTATGTGTGGAAAATTCCCCCAAAAAGGATATCAGATCTGTTACAGAAAGCCAAGTGGCCCAAACTCTGCCAATGGTGTTGCAACAGCAGCTAAAACTCAAAGCTTTAGGAGAAGATAAAAAGTGCTATGATGAACTTTCTCTGGCTGGGGCTGAGGAGAACTCCTTCACAAAAAAGCATTCATGATGTTTGATAAACCCACAGAAAAACAGCTTTTGTTGCTGAGATTCAGGTGCACTCTTCAGCTTGGATGTCTCCAAAGTGGAGCATACCAGCAGAGATGAGAGGATCCTGGGACTGTTACAGCATGTGCTTCCCCTTTTTTCTCCCCCTTTCTCTCATAATCTGCTCCCGGCTGCTGCTGAGCCCCTTCAGCCAACTCTGGCAGACTTTTGGGTTGTCCTAGTAGTGCTGGCATGAGGGAAATTAATTCCAAAAGTGTGGCCATTTTAATGAAAGGATGAGTGCTACACCTGATGTCATAGGATGTCTGAAACAGCACCCAGACTTCATAGAATCATGGAATTGTTTAGGTTCAAAAAGACCTTTAAGATCATCAAGTCCAACCTTTAACCTAGCGCTGCCAAGTCCACCACTAAACTGTATCCCTAAGCACCACATCTACACATCTGTTAAATAACTCCAGGGATGGGGACTCAACCACTTCCCTGGGCAGCCCGTTCCAGTGCTTGATTATCCTTTCAGTGAAGAAATTTTTCCTAATATCCAATCTAAATTTCCCCTGGTGCAACTTGAGGCCATTTCCTTTTGTCCTATCACTTGTTACTTGGGAGAAGAGTCCGAGCCCCACCTCACTAGAACCTCCTTTCAGGTAGCTGTAAAGAGCGACAAGGTCTCCCCTTAGACTCCTATTTCTCCGGGCTTCAACTCATGGTGGTCTCTTTCTGCTGGGCATGAAACATCTCAGAGCTTATGCCAATCCTTCTTGCCACCTGCTTTGTCAGCTGTGAAGGGGCACAAGACATGGCAGGAGAATCTCAGCTGCAGAGTGCTGATCATCCTCTTGCTTTCCACTCTGCAAGCTTTTGAGGATCATTGTATTTAATAAAGGTTGCTATTATGATAAAATAGCAATCTCATTACACAGACTCACAGAATCACAGAATGATATGGGGTTGGAAGGGACCTCTGGAGATCATCTAGTCCAACCCCACTACCAAAGCAGGTCCACCCAGAGCAGGTTGCACAGGAACTTGTCCAGAAGGGTTTTGAATGTCTCCAGAGATGGAGACTCCACCACCTTTCTGGGCAACCTGTTCCAGTGCTCTGCCACCCTCAAAGGAAAGAGATTCCTCCTTGTGTTTAGATGGAACTTCTTATGTACAAGTTTGTGCCCATTCCTGTAACAAATTAAACATAAATTGCTTATAATAAAACATATGAAAAATCTCTCACCAAAACTGTTTCTATCCTGCTATTCATGCCTTAGCCACAGAGTGATTGCTGTCTTCCTTAAATTTAAGTCTAATCTGGGCAGCTTTTTAAGTATTTCTGTTTAAGGATTTTCAACTTTTTTGGTTGTATTTGTTCCTAAACGATTTGTTCTTCTTTATTGTACCATCGTTTTGGTTGATAATTCCCTTCTAAGGATATTTCAAGCCAGTTGTTCTCTTACTGGTCAAGCAAACCTGTTGGGGGCGCCCAAAATGTATCCTCATCTGAGGGACGAGACATCCCAAGAAAAGTCCATCTGTCTTTTGTCTTTCTCCTCCCTTGCTTCTGTCTGATCACCTTTTTCCTCTCCTCCCATGTAGTAGTTCCCTCCTATCTGGGAGCCTTACAGGGGGCATAATATTTATACTAGCAAGCACGATGGTGGTGGGAATTGAGGATGACTGAAGGCTGGACCATGCTGGGTGTGCGAGGCAGTGGCTGGCCTCAAACCTGCAAGCTCAAACCTTTTTCACTTCCAGCAAAACTGCAAGCCACATCAAGCATGGGCAGGAGGAAACTGTTACTGCATTCTCCTTCCAGAGGGAGCCAAAGCAAGCCAGGAACCAAGCAATGAGTAGCTGGGGCAGGGTGAAAGAGGAAGAGCTTTTCCCTTGAATATTTTGAGTAAGGCTCTTGGTAGTTGCAGAGGGAGTTCAGGGCTGGTGTTGCAGCCAGCAGGAGTCTAAGCTGGGATGTAGGAATTGCCAGAGTTAGGCTGGATGGGCTCAAAGTTGGCTTTGCTGGAGCTTGAGTTGCAAAGTATTTCTGTAAGGGTGCTGGAGTATATCGTGGCAGTCAAGGTCTGGAGCAGAGCAGGACATGGGGTATATGTGTATTTGATGAGAGGGGAGTACTCAAGTAGAGCAAAGTCTCCAAAAAGAAGGGTGCTCAGAGGACAAAGCTTTGACAGTTGCTGCATTCAGTGTGTTTCGCCTGTTTATCCTCTCCTGAAAGGGAGCAGGGTGTGCAGTGAATTCCTACTTGTACCTTTTGGATTAATGTGCAAATAGGAATGATACATTACTGCTGTATGTATGTTAAAAGGCAAAAGGAAGAAAAAACGGATAGAAAGACAAGACAGTTTTTGTTCGTCCTTCAGCCCTCAGGAGAATTTATTTGACAAGCTTAAGATATGGGCCCAGAAAACTGCCTCGGTGTTTATATTGGAAGGAAAAAAGACTGAGATTTGTGGGGCCTAGCATTATGCTGAGCAGTACACAGATGCATTAAAAAGGACTGACCCCAGCCTTGGGACCCTTTATTTCCAATGCATATTTCACTCTCTCTCTTTCACTGTTAAGTGACTAGAAACAATTCGGGGCCCTTCATTTTTGGATGCCTGCTTGACAATTTTTAGCTGGGTCTTGTGTTTGTTTTTCTCAGAAGAGAGGCATGTCACTCTGAAACAAAACCTAATTTTCTCGTTCCTGTGAGAGTGTGAGACAAAGACACAATCTTCAGCAGGTTCAACAAGGGACAGGGTAATGAAGAAATGGTGAAATAGTAAAAGACTAGATGAGAGTGCATCCTCTAACATCCATACTGCCATGACCATGGGTGCTGGGTGAGTACCAGGGGAATGAGACTTGGAAAGCAGCCAGGCTTGGTGCCCTCAATGAATTTCCCTTCCACGGTGGCTGGGATGGACTGGCTACAGCCAAGGCTGGGCTGACCCTGTAGGGATTTCCTGTGATTTTAAACTGTTAATCTGTTCTGAGTCAAAGACTTGAAAGTTGAAGAACATTGATTGCTCCTGAAAGCCTTGGTCAATGCAAAGCTGAGGCTGAACACTGGAGGTGCACAAGTGAGTTGTCCATCTGCCTCTGTGAGTTAATTAGAACAAAGCTACAATGTCCTCCTCTTTTGTCCCTTTGCCTCCCCTCCTCCTGGGTTAGAAGGAGGAGAGTGCAGTCTTTGGCATCAGAGGCTGGAGTTGTGGCTGGTCAATATGCCTTTGATTTTTGTTTCTCTCCTTTGATAATGCTCCTTGAGAGTAGACCACCACCTAAATCCAACCCATCTCTTTTATGTCTCATAAATTTTATTAGGTAGTCTTACAAAATATTTTTCAATTCAGACAAGCCTGTTCCTTTAGTGAAAATAGAAGGTACAAAAAAAGCAACATTTTCATTCCTATATATTTTTTTTTTTATTTTTGTTATTTACAAAGCTCCTCGTCAAAGCTGTGACACATGGGAAAAGTGACAAGGTTAAGATCCAGTGCAAATAAAAGAGTTGGCAAATAACATGTTAGTATGCTTTGCAATGGGAAAAAAATCAACCGATGATTCCAGTTCCTTACATTTTACACATCCTTTTATAAATAAATTAGTTGGCCTCTCCTACAGACAGAGGGCCTTGCAGAGCTCCTCCAGTCACGTATCTACACCCTTTGCTTCTTATTCAGCTGGATGAAGCCTTTACTGACGCTTTTGCCAGTTTGTCTCTTTTCTTGCCCCTTTGTTTATCTTCTCTTCTTCTTGGCCCCTTTTCATAAACACCCACCCAGCAACGTGCAATCACAGCCAAACTACCGATGCCAGTCAGTGTTCAAACATGTGAGTGTCAAGGAGGAGAAATGGGATCTGGTCCTAATCCAGGCAGCCAGAAGCACACTTCTAATACACTGATGTTGTGTGGCAATGCCTGATTGCGCATGAGGTTGTAAGTGGAACAGAACAGGGCTTTGCAGTAAGATCAAATGGTGGAAGAATATTATGCCAGCACTTCCTGGAATAAACATGTTTGGAAACCTTTTTAAATGCATCTCCTTCTTTTGGTACATTAGCTCACGTTTTGCCAACATTACATATTTATTTTTCTAATTCAAGATTAAGGAACCACAGAACAGATAAAAGTCATCCACTAATGACTCTTGTCAAACCCGTATCAATATCTACCATATTACTACAATCATTAGTCCCCAAGTGGTTCATTTTCATACTAGCCAAAGCCAGTATTGACAAATGCACTTCTTAAATTGATAAAAATACGGATCCAATCAACAGGTTTCACTCTGGTAAAATCTTTAGAGTATACCAAGTTACAGTAATGCCAATGAGGTGAAATGAGTTATGACACGAGGTAATTAACATTTGTAACCCTGCTGGAAAGAGATTGCAGTGCAATGTAACGGGATACCCAGTTGAACTGAGGACAGACTGGGAGCACAGGGTTCCCCTGAAGAATAATTTCTGTAGAAAATCCAGGGTGTGCTAATCCTATCAGAGCACCACACTAATGTAAGTACAAGTATTTTGTGATCTAGTCTGGCCTTATATTGAGTCATTTGAACATAGCAAGATGCCTCATAGCTGTCTGAAGTGAGGATGTGCTATGAAGCCATAGCCACAGAGAAGAGAACAATACCTCCCAAAACTTTGCCAGCTATGCTTTTCTGCTAGAAAACTTTACTGGTGCTTTTTAAATTTATGAAAAAAAGAAGAGCAAAACAAAGGTTCTTAACATTATGCAAGAACAATGTGAGAACATATGAGCAATAACATTGCATTAAAAAAATCCCCAGCATTTTAAGCAGATGTTGCTACTGTAGATATGAAACCACTAAGTAAAATTTCAATAAATTCTAACATTATGAAGGTTCTTAAGCAAGACAAGCATGACACAGCCTTTCCATAGGAATGAGAATGCCTACCAAATGAGCCTTGAGGTACTAAATAAATATAGATACTTTATATAACTCAGGCATATTATACCAAATGGGATTTTTTTCTGGTTGAATCTATGCTCAAGAGATTGTTTCTCTGTGACCGCTGTATTTCTAAATTCCCTTAGACAATTACTATACACAAGTAATGTCTTGGTTTTCCATTTGCACAGGATAATTCCTTTTGCTATCACCAATCTCACTGACACCAACATTTGCCATTTATTGGTTTGTCAGCCTGTTTCTAAAAGATGGACTTGATTACAGATCCAGCTGGGAGCTTTATTGAAGCAAATTCTTCCAGAGACAGTTGTGGTGAAACAAGATATTAGGAACTGCTCTGTGAATGCTGAGATCTTTTCTTTTCTTTTCTTTTCTTTTCTTTTCTTTTCTTTTCTTTTCTTTTCTTTTCTTTTCTTTTCTTTTCTTTTCTTTTCTTTTCTTTTCTTTTCTTTTCTTTTCTTTTTTCTTTTCTTTTCTTTTCTTTTCTTTTCTTTTCTTTTCTTTTCTTTTCTTTTCTTTTCTTTTCTTTTCTCTTTTCTTTTCTTTTCTCTTTTCTTTTCTTTTCTTTTCTTTTCTCTTTTCTTTTCTTTTCTTTTCTTTTCTTTTCTTTTCTTTTCTTTTCTTTTCTTTTCTTTTCTTTTCTTTTCTTTTCTTTTCTTTTCTTTTCTTTTCTTTTCCTTTCCTTTCCTTTCCTTTCCTTTCCTTTCCTTTCCTTTCCTTTCCTTTCCTTTCCTTTCCTTTCCTTTCCTTTCCTTTCCTTTCCTTTCCTTTCTCTCCTCTCTTCTCTTCTCTTCTCTTCTCTTCTCTTCTCTTCTCTTCTCTTCTCTTCTCTTCTCTTCTCTTCTCTTCTCTTCTCTTCTCTTCTCTTCTCTTCTCTTCTCTTCTCTTCTCTTCTCTTCTCCCCTTCCCTTCCCTTCCCTTCCCTTCCCTTCCCTTCCCTTCCCTTCCCTTCCCTTCCCTTCCCTTCCCTTCCCTTCCCTTCCCTTCCCTTCCCTTCCCTTCCCTTCCCTTCCCTTCCCTTCCCTTCCCTTCCCTTCCCTTCCCTTCCCTTCTTTTTTTTTTCCCAGATTGAGCACAGTATTAACAGTTGTCATAGACCAAGGAAATAAGTTTTGTCTTTGAAACTTGATGGCCCTAATACTCCCTTCAAAAGGTATGTATGTGAAGCACAAAGAGACCAACACGTGTGTCATGCTGGTGTTTTGCGGGTCTGGCAATTTACAGGACAATCCCAAACTGTGATGTGTTCCCTTGTACATTTGAGACACAAAGAAAGAGAAAACCTGTAATATAGCAGCAGTTCATGTTGTTGGCACGAAGGGTTGTCACCAGGTGTTCACAGAAAGTCATGAGACAGCCTGCCAAGCTGCAAGTAGAAGTGTATTGAACTCAATTGTGTGGAGGTTCAATGCCCTATTTTTTAAAAAATATTACTGGAGGCAATTTTTGTTTTCAGTTTTGGGTTAACACACAAATGAAACTCAGTGATGCTCAGCCAAAACCCACAAGTCTTGCCTAGTTTTGAATCAAAATCCTACAAAACCACAGTGTTTATCATGGTTTCTACATGAAGTCATAATTAACCCCAGGTTTGCTCGAAACTTTGTCCAAGTTAACTAAAAATTCTGTAAACTGTGGGGAACCTGACTGAAGGATTGGGTAAGTATGAAAACATGAGCTGATATTTGAGTTTGGTCTGATTCTAGGTTTTGCTGAAAAAGTTTCAAATGACTGTAGCTGCAATCTGACTACTTTATCCCAGAGGGTAGAAGTTAATAGAGATGAATTTAACTTCTAAACTATAGGAATCCTTAAAGGGTTCAGTGTTATCCAGGATTCCAGATTTACAACAAATATACTAAAATACCCTCTCTCTAAAGATTTTCTATTTAGAAAATACTCTTTTTACTCAATTTGCTGACTTTCCTAACTAGAAAATCAAAAGTTTGGGGGTTGTGGTAGGATTTTGGTTTTTTGGGGGGTGGGGTTGGGGGTGGTATTTCAAGCAAAGCTTGTTTTAAGTAGTTTCCAATAGATATAGTTATTTCTGCTCTCTGATTTGCTATCCAAAGCATTCTTCCAGGGTATTAGCAGGAATTGTTCACTCATGTATATTTGGAGCCATTGAAAAGGAAAAAAGAGAGACAGGGAGACAATGAGGCAGAAAGACAGAGGGAGTGACAGACAGAGAGAGAGAAAACAAAAAAGTCTGTTAGGCCTCAGGAGGGCCTTTTGTTTGAAAATCATCAATAAATTTCTGCATCTGAAAATGCTATTGGAAAATGTGTTGCTTTGACAAAGGATCATTCTAGAGTGAAATCCTGTCCTTACTGGGATCTCTGGAAGTTTGGTTTATCTATACTGTATATAAGCTCCATTGGAAGCAGGTTTTCATCATGGATCTCAATGCAGGGGACGTTTATTATCAGATGATTTGTATTTTCTACAACAGATAGTCTACTATACAGTCTACGATACAGATAGTCTACTATATAGTCACAACCCTATCACTTTAAAGCAATGTTAGTATTAAGTACAGATGGAGCATATATATATATGGCTTTATTAATAACTACATAAATCTATGTCTTAATTAAAACTCAACTGCTATGTAAAGATTTCGCACTAGCTTAACCCTCGTTCAGTAAAACAGAGTCTCTAAACAGGAACTAAGCAACTGCCAGGAGTTTCGCTATTTGCATCATTAACTCTGATCCTGTATCTGCGAGACTCTCTCTCCCCAAAGTAATTCATCTCAGTTATCATATCACACCAGAACTTCACACCCAGTGCCAGTTTTCCAATGATTTCTCCCCATATGACAACTTCCTCAGCTACATTATGTACAGTTACCGTGCTGCGGTCTCAGTCTCAGGGAAGTGCCTCTTTTGCATAACCAGCTTCTCTAGTAAGCTGATCACCAATATATTTCTGGAAGTAGAACAATGATCCTTTGTTAGCGATTTCTAAGCTTAAAGCAGGAAAACTATTTTGCAACAAGGAATTCCTGGATTCTCAGGATTTGATTCTAACAGCTAGCACTTTCCAAGTTTCTGTTTCAATTAGTGGAGGGAAGGGCACTGCACCTGTAAGTTCAGAGACTTCAAACAGTTTGTGCATTCACAGCTCTGGGCCCCTCACTACAGGAGGGACATTGAGCTGCTGGAGCATGTCCAGAGGAGAGCCACCGAGCTGGTGAGGGGTCTAGAGAACAAGTCACATGAGGAGAGGCTGAGGGAACTGGGCATGTTTAGTTTGGAGAAGAGGAGGCTGAGGGGGGACCTCATTGCCCTCTACAACTACCTGAAAGGAGATTGCAGAGAGGTGGGTGTTGGCCTCTTCTCCCAAGGGAATAATGACAGAACCAGAGGAAATGGTCTGAAGTTGCGGCAGGGGAGGATTAGATTAGGTATTAGGAAGAATTACTTTACTGAGAGAGTGGTCAGACACTGGAACAGCCTGCCCAGGGAGGTGGTGGAGTCACCATCCCTGGAGGTATTTAAGAAACGTGTAGACATGGCACTTCAGGGCACGGTCTAGTGCCCGAGATTGTTGGTTTGTGTCTGTTTGTGGGTGGGTGTGGTGTTTTTGTTTTGTTTTGTGTGGGTTTGGTTTTTTTTGGGGTTTTTTTTTTTGGTTGAACTCAGTGATCTCAAAGGTCCCTTCCAACCATGAAGATTCTGTGATTCTGTTCTGTGATTCTGTTTTCTTTCTGTAGACACTAATTTCTTGATATGTGCCCATTCTTTCCAATGTGTGTTAGACGTTGAACTCTAGATCCATAAGAAGTCCTGCTATCTGCAATTCCTATCTTTATTTGTTTGCAGAACTGGGAGGTATGGTAGTTTAAAACCAGGAGGGACACAGAGAAAGCCTTCCTTTTTCCTACTGTCGGTCTCTCTGTGCTTGCAGCCTATGGATTGGAAATCTCCACTTTAGGTATTAGACACAGAACACATTTGGCAGCGCTCAGCAGCAACATCCCTGAGGGACTGTCTAAAGAAACTGGTCTAGGGAAATGAAATTTCTTTTTTCTCTGTGACTACAGAACACAGCACATATAGCTTACACTTCATATGATGATGGATTTACACTAGAGGAGCAGGAAAGGAATAATCCTCAGCATTGAGACATGTGGAAAATTCTCCACAAGAGGAAGTAACCTAAAGCAATCATGTAAAATACATTCACAATTCACAGAATCAGACGGAAAGATGATGATCAGATTGCACAAGAGGTAGTACCCACTGCAGCCCAAAATTTTTTAGCCTGTAGGGTTCTCATACTGAGGAAGCCAACTCTTAACCATTTGTGTTACTGAATATTCAAACTGTGTTCATGTGTGCATTATAGAAGCTTTTTTAACTACATTCTATGACACATCTCAACGTTTTCATAAAGGATTCTTCATGGCAGACACATGTTCATAGAATCATAGAGTCATAGAATGGTTTGGGTTGGAAGGGACCTTAAAGATCATCGAGTTCCAACCCCCCTGCCATGGGCAGGGACACCTCCCACTAGAGCAGGTTGCTCGAAGGCCTGTCCCGCCTGGCCTTGAACACCTCCAGGAATGAGGCACCCACAACTTCTCTGGGAAACCTGTTCCATTGTCTCACCACCCTCACAGGAAAGAATTTCTTCCTAATATCAAACCTACATCTATCCTCTTTCAGTTTAAAACCATTACCCCTTGTCCTACAGCTCCACTCCCTGATAAAGAACCCCTCCCCATCTCTCCTGTAGCCCCTTTAGGTACTGGAAGGCTGTTATAAGGTCTCCCCAGAGTCTTCTCTTCTCCAGGCTGAACAACCCCAACTCTCTCAGCCTGTCCTCATAGGAGAGGTGCTCCAGCCCTCTGATTATCTTTGTTGCCCTCCTCTGGACCCACTCAAGCAGGTCCATGTCTTTCAGAACAGATCTGGGCCCTGGAAAAACAGATTGAAAAGGCAAATTAAAGTTTCTACCTCATCAGATGACAGAAGCTGGAGCTAAAACTCAAGG
>NW_027415282.1:0-75434 GCF_964106895.1 Numenius arquata
TCTACGGGAATCTACGGGCCCCTAAGGAACCCTTCAGTTTTTGATGGAACCCTATAAGCCCCTCTGGAACACTATAGAATACTCCAGGACCCGACAGCACTCTACAAGACCCTTAGCAACACAACGGAACCTCACGAAAACCCTATGGGCTCCTACAGAACACTGCAGGTGCCTACGGAACCCTACAGACCCCTACGGAATACTACCAGCCGCTACGGAAACCTATGGCCCCTATGGAACTCTACGGAACCTGACAGAAACACTGTGGGCCCCTACAGGCCCTTGTGGGCACTTGCAGAACTCTGCAGGAACCCACCGAACTTTATGGAACCCTACCAGCCCCTACGGAAGCCTAAAGACCCTTGCAGGCAGTTACGGAATGGTACAGGGCCCTAGGCAACCTTACCAGCCACTATGGAACTCTACGGGCCCCTAGGGAAACCTGCAGAACCCTCCAGAACCTTACAGAATCCCACGGATTCCTACAGACTCCTGCGGGCACTTACTCAACCCTAGAGGCCCCTACGGAACACTGCCAGCCCCTATGGAAGGAACCCTACGGGCCCCTACAGAACACTACTGGCTCCTGCGGTACTCTACAGGCCTCTAGGGAACCTACGAAGCTCTACGGAGCCCTATGCATCCTTACGGAACAGTACGGGCCCCTTCAGACCTCTGCAAACACTTAAGGAAACCTACAGGACCCTACGGAACTGTACGAGACTCTACAGGCCCCTAGGGAACACCACAGGCCCCTACGGAACCCTACACAACCCTCTGGAAACTTACGGCACCCTACAAGCTCGTACCAACCCCTGCGGGCACTTACACAACCCTACAGGCCCCTACGGAAATCTACGGGACTCTACGGGCCCCTAGGGAAGCCTACAGATTTCGACGGAACCCTACGAGCCCCTCTGGAACCCTACAGAATACTCCAGGACCCGACAGCACTCTACAAGACCCTTAGCAACACAACGGAACCTCACTAAAACCCTATGGGCTCCTATAGAACACTGCAGGTGCCTACGGAACCCTACAGACCCCTACGGAACCCTACAGACACCTACTGGCACTTACAGAACCCTGCAGGCCCCTACGGAATTCTACAGGTCCATACAGAACCCCACAGGGCCCTACGGAACTTTACCAGCCACTACGGAACTCTACGGGCCCCTAGGGAAACCTGCAGAACCCTCCAGAACCTTACAGAATCCCACGGATTCCTACAGACTCCTGCGGGCACTTACTCAACCCTAGAGGCCCCTACGGAACACTGCCAGCCACTATGGAAGGAACCCTACGGGCCCCTACAGAACACTACTGGCTCCTGCGGTACTCCAGAGGCCTCTAGGGAACCTACGAAGCTCTACGGAGCCCTATGGATCCTTACGGAACAGTACGGGCCCCTTCAGTCCTCTGCGGGCGCTTATGGAAACGTACAGGTCCCTACGGAACTGTACGAGACTCTACAGGCCCCTAGGGAACACCACAGGCCCCTACAGAACCCTACACAACCCTCCGGAAACATATGGCACCCTACAAGCTCCTAACAACCCCTGCGGGCACTTACACAACCCTACAGGCCCCTACGGAAATCTACGGGACTCCACAGGCCCCTAGGGAAGCCTACAGATTTCGACGGAACCCTACGAGCCCCTCTGAACCCTACAGAATACTCCAGGACCCGACAGCACTCTACAAGACCCTTAGCAACACAACGGAACCTCACTAAAACCCTATGGGCTCCTACAGAACACTGCAGGTGCCTATGGAACCCTACAGACACCTGCGGGCACTTACAGAACCCTGCAGGCCCCTACGGAATTCTACAGGTCCATACAGAACCCCACAGGGCCCTACGGAACTTTACCAGCCACTACGGAACTCTACGGGCCCCTACGGAACCCTGCAGAACCCTCCGGAACCTTACAGAATCCCACACACTCTTACAGACTCCTGCAGGCACTTACACAACCCTAGAGGCCCCTACGGAACACTGCCAGCCCGTATGGAAGGAACCCTACGGGCCCCTTCTTGAACACTACTGGCTCCTGCGGTACTCCAGAGGCCTCTAGGAAACCTACGAAGCTCTACGGAGCCCAGTGGATCCTTACAGAACAGTACGGGCCCCTTCAGAGCTCTGCAGGCGCTTAAGGAAACCTACAGGTCCCTACGGAACTGTACGAGACTCTACAGGCCCCTAGGGAACACCACAGGCCCCTACGGAACCGTACGAGACTCTACAGGCCCCTAGGGAACACCACAGGCCCCTACGGAACCCTACACAACCCTCTGGAAACTTACGGCACCCTACAAGCTCCTACCAACCCTGCGGGCACTTACACAACCCTACAGGTCCCTACGGAAAGCTATGGGTCTCCACGGGCCCCTAGGGAAGCCTAGAGATTTCGACGGAACCGTACGAGCCCCTCTGGAACCCTACAGAATACTCCAGGACCCGACAGCACTCTACAAGACCCTTAGCAACACAACAGAACCTCACTAAAACCCTATGGGCTCCTACAGAACACTGCAGGTGCCTACGGAACCCTACAGACCCCTACGGAACCCTACAGACACCTGCGGGCACTTACAGAACCCTGCAGGCCCCTACGGAATTCTACAGGTCCATACAGAACCCCACAGGGCCCTACGGAACTTTACCAGCCACTACGGAACTCTACGGGCCCCTACGGAACCGTACGAGACTCTACAGGCCCCTAGGGAACACCACAGGCCCCTACGGAACCCTACACAACCCTCCGGAAACATATGGCACCCTACAAGCTCCTACCAACCCCTGCGGGCACTTACACAACCCTACAGGCCCCTACGGAAATCTACGGGACTCTACGGGCCCCTAGGGAACGCTACAGATTTCAACGGAACCCTTCGAGCCCCCTCTGGAACCCTACAGAATACTCCAGGACCCGACAGCACTCTACAAGACCCTTAGCAACACAACGGAACCTCACTAAAACCCTATGGGCTCCTACAGAACACTGCAGGTGCCTACGGAACCCTACAGACCCCTACGGAATACTACCAGCCGCTACGGAAACCTATGGCCCCTACGGAACTCTACGGAACCTGACAGAAACACTGTGGGCCCCTACAGGCCCTTGTGGGCACTTGCAGAACTCTGCAGGAACCCACAGAACTTTATGGAACCCTACCAGCCCCTACGGAAGCCTAAAGACCCTTGCAGGCAGTTACGGAACGGTACAGGGCCCTAGGGAACTTTACCAGCCACTACGGAACTCTACGGGCCCCTACGGAACCCTGCAGAACCCTCCGGAACCTTACAGAATCCCATGGATTCCTACAGACTCCTGCGGGCACTTACTCAACCCTAGAGGCCCCTACGGAACACTGCCAGCCCCTATGGAAGGAACCCTACGGGCCCCTACAGAACACTACTAGCTCCTGCGGTACTCTACAGGCCTCTAGGGAACCTACGAAGCTCTACGGAGCCCTATGGATCCTTACAGAACAGTACGGGCCCCTTCAGACCTCTGCGGGCGCTTATGGAAACGTACAGGACCCTATGGAACTGTACGAGACTCTACAGGCCCCTAGGGAACACCACAGGCCCCTACGGAACCCTACACAACCCTCCGGAAACATATGGCACCCTACAAGCTCCTACCAACCCCTGCGGGCACTTACACAACCCTACAGGTCCCTACGGAAATCTACGGGACTCTACGGTCCCCTAGGGAAGCCTACAGATTTCGACGGAACCGTACGAGCCCCTCTGGAACCCTACAGAATACTCCAGGACCCGACAGCACTCTACAAGACCCTTAGCAACACAACGGAACCTCACTAAAACCCTATGGGCTCCTACAGAACACTGCAGGTGCCTACGGAACCCTACAGACCCCTACGGAACCCTACAGACACCTGCTGGCACTTACAGAACCATGCAGGCCCCTACGGAACCCTACAGGTCCATACAGAACCCCACAGGGCCCTACGGAACTTTACCAGCCACTACGGAACTCTACGGGCCCCTACGGAAACCTGCAGAATCCTCCAGAACCTTACAGAATCCCACGGATTCCTACAGACTCCTGCGGGCACTTACTCAACCCTAGAGGCCCCTACGGAACACTGCCAGCCACTATGGAAGGAACCCTACGGGCCCCTTCTTGAACACTACTGGCTCCTGCAGTACTCCAGAGGCCTGTAGGGAACCTACGAAGCTCTACGGAGCCCTATGGATCCTTACGGAACAGTACGGGCCCCTTCAGTCCTCTGCAGGCGCTTATGGAAACGTACAGGACCCTACGGAACTGTACGAGACTCTACAGGCCCCTAGGGAACACCACAGGCCCCTACGGAACCCTACACAACCCTCCGGAAACATATGGCACCCTACAAGCTCCTAACAACCCCTGCGGGCACTTACACAACCCTACAGGCCCCTACGGAAATCTACGGGACTCCACAGGCCCCTAGGGAAGCCTACAGATTTCGACGGAACCCTACGAGCCCCTCTGAACCCTACAGAATACTCCAGGACCCGACAGCACTCTACAAGACCCTTAGCAACACAACGGAACCTCACTAAAACCCTATGGGCTCCTACAGAACACTGCAGGTGCCTATGGAACCCTACAGACACCTGCGGGCACTTACAGAACCCTGCAGGCCCCTACGGAATTCTACAGGTCCATACAGAACCACACAGGGCCCTACGGAACTTTACCAGCCACTACGGAACTCTACGGGCCCCTACGGAACCCTGCAGAACCCTCCGGAACCTTACAGAATCCCACACACTCTTACAGACTCCTGCAGGCACTTACACAACCCTAGAGGCCCCTACGGAACACTGCCAGCCCCTATGGAAGGAACCCTACGGGCCCCTTCTTGAACACTACTGGCTCCTGCGGTACTCCAGAGGCCTCTAGGAAACCTACGAAGCTCTACGGAGCCCAGTGGATCCTTACAGAACAGTACGGGCCCCTTCAGAGCTCTGCAGGCGCTTAAGGAAACCTACAGGTCCCTACGGAACTGTACGAGACTCTACAGGCCCCTAGGGAACACCACAGGCCCCTACGGAACCGTACGAGACTCTACAGGCCCCTAGGGAACACCACAGGCCCCTACGGAACCCTACACAACCCTCTGGAAACTTATGGCACCCTACAAGGTCCTACCAACCCCTGCGGGCACTTACACAACCCTACAGGTCCCTACGGAAATCTACGGGACTCCACGGGCCCCTAGGGAAGCCTACAGATTTCGACGGAACCCTACGAGCCCCTCTGGAACCCTACAGAATACTCCAGGACCCGACAGCACTCTACAAGACCCTTAGCAACACAACAGAACCTCACGAAAACCCTATGGGCTCCTACAGAACACTGCAGGTGCCTACGGAACCCTACAGACCCCTACGGAACCCTACAGACACCTGCGGGCACTTACAGAACCCTGCAGGCCCCTACGGAATTCTACAGGTCCATACAGAACCCCACAGGGCCCTACGGAACTTTACCAGCCACTACGGAACTCTACGGGCCCCTACGGAACCGTACGAGACTCTACAGGCCCCTAGGGAACACCACAGGCCCCTACGGAACCCTACACAACCCTCCGGAAACATATGGCACCCTACAAGCTCCTACCAACCCCTGCGGGCACTTACACAACCCTACAGGCCCCTACGGAAATCTACGGGACTCTACGGGCCCCTAGGGAACGCTACAGATTTCAACGGAACCCTTCGAGCCCCTCTGGAACCCTACAGAATACTCCAGGACCCGACAGCACTCTACAAGACCCTTAGCAACACAACGGAACCTCACTAAAACCCTATGGGCTCCTACAGAACACTGCAGGTGCCTACGGAACCCTACAGACCCCTACGGAATACTACCAGCCGCTACGGAAACCTATGGCCCCTACGGAACTCTACGGAACCTGACAGAAACACTGTGGGCCCCTACAGGCCCTTGCGGGCACTTGCAGAACTCTGCAGGAACCCACAGAACTTTATGGAACCCTACCAGCCCCTACGGAAGCCTAAAGACCCTTGCAGGCAGTTACGGAACGGTACAGGGCCCTAGGGAACTTTACCAGCCACTACGGAACTCTACGGGCCCCTACGGAACCCTGCAGAACCCTCCGGAACCTTACAGAATCCCATGGATTCCTACAGACTCCTGCGGGCACTTACTCAACCCTAGAGGCCCCTACGGAACACTGCCAGCCCCTATGGAAGGAACCCTACGGGCCCCTACAGAACACTACTAGCTCCTGCGGTACTCTACAGGCCTCTAGGGAACCTACGAAGCTCTTCGGAGCCCTATGGATCCTTACAGAACAGTACGGGCCCCTTCAGACCTCTGCGGGCGCTTATGGAAACGTACAGGACCCTACGGAACTGTACGAGACTCTACAGGCCCCTAGGGAACACCACAGGCCCCTACGGAACCCTACACAACCCTCCGGAAACATATGGCACCCTACAAGCTCCTACCAACCCCTGCGGGCACTTACACAACCCTACAGGTCCCTACGGAAATCTACGGGACTCTACGGTCCCCTAGGGAAGCCTACAGATTTCGACGGAACCGTACGAGCCCCTCTGGAACCCTACAGAATACTCCAGGACCCGACAGCACTCTACAAGACCCTTAGCAACACAACGGAACCTCACTAAAACCCTATGGGCTCCTACAGAACACTGCAGGTGCCTACGGAACCCTACAGACCCCTACGGAACCCTACAGACACCTGCTGGCACTTACAGAACCATGCAGGCCCCTACGGAACCCTACAGGTCCATACAGAACCCCACAGGGCCCTACGGAACTTTACCAGCCACTACGGAACTCTACGGGCCCCTACGGAAACCTGCAGAATCCTCCAGAACCTTACAGAATCCCACGGATTCCTACAGACTCCTGCGGGCACTTACTCAACCCTAGAGGCCCCTACGGAACACTGCCAGCCCGTATGGAAGGAACCCTACGGGCCCCTTCTTGAACACTACTGGCTCCTGCAGTACTCCAGAGGCCTGTAGGGAACCTACGAAGCTCTACGGAGCCCTATGGATCCTTACGGAACAGTACGGGCCCCTTCAGTCCTCTGCAGGCGCTTATGGAAACATACAGGACCCTACGGAACTGTACGAGACTCTACAGGCCCCTAGGGAACACCACAGGCCCCTACGGAACCCTACACAACCCTCCGGAAACATATGGCACCCTACAAGCTCCTAACAACCCCTGCGGGCACTTACACAACCCTACAGGCCCCTACGGAAATCTACGGGACTCCACAGGCCCCTAGGGAAGCCTACAGATTTCGACGGAACCCTACGAGCCCCTCTGAACCCTACAGAATACTCCAGGACCCGACAGCACTCTACAAGACCCTTAGCAACACAACGGAACCTCACTAAAATCCTATGGGCTCCTACAGAACACTGCAGGTGCCTATGGAACCCTACAGACACCTGCGGGCACTTACAGAACCCTGCAGGCCCCTACGGAATTCTACAGGTCCATACAGAACCCCACAGGGCCCTACGGAACTTTACCAGCCACTACGGAACTCTACGGGCCCCTACGGAACCCTGCAGAACCCTCCGGAACCTTACAGAATCCCACACACTCTTACAGACTCCTGCAGGCACTTACACAACCCTAGAGGCCCCTACGGAACACTGCCAGCCCCTATGGAAGGAACCCTACGGGCCCCTTCTTGAACACTACTGGCTCCTGCGGTACTCCAGAGGCCTCTAGCAAACCTACGAAGCTCTACGGAGCCCAGTGGATCCTTACAGAACAGTACGGGCCCCTTCAGAGCTCTGCAGGCGCTTAAGGAAACCTACAGGTCCCTACGGAACTGTACGAGACTCTACAGGCCCCTAGGGAACACCACAGGCCCCTACGGAACCGTACGAGACTCTACAGGCCCCTAGGGAACACCACAGGCCCCTACGGAACCCTACACAACCCTCCGGAAACATATGGCACTCTACAAGCTCCTACCAACCCCTGCGGGCACTTACACAACCCTACAGGTCCCTACGGAAATCTACGGGACTTAACAGGCCCCTAGGGAAGCCTACAGATTTTGACGGAACCGTACGAGCCCCTCTGGAACCCTACAGAATACTCCAGGACCCGACAGCACTCTACAAGACCCTTAGCAACACAACAGAACCTCACTAAAACCCTATGGGCTCCTACAGAACACTGCAGGTGCCTACGGAACCCTACAGACACCTACGGAACCCTACAGACACCTGCGGGCACTTACAGAACCCTGCAGGCCCCTACGGAATTCTACAGGTCCATACAGAACCCCACAGGGCCCTACGGAACTTTACCAGCCACTACGGAACTCTACGGGCCCCTACGGAACCGTACGAGACTCTACAGGCCCCTAGGGAACACCACAGGCCCCTACGGAACCCTACACAACCCTCCGGAAACATATGGCACCCTACAAGCTCCTACCAACCCCTGCGGGCACTTACACAACCCTACAGGCCCCTACGGAAATCTACGGGACTCTACGGGCCCCTAGGGAACGCTACAGATTTCAACGGAACCCTTCGAGCCCCTCTGGAACCCTACGGAATACTCCAGGACCCGACAGCACTCTACAAGACCCTTAGCAACACAACGGAACCTCACGAAAACCCTATGGGCTCCTATAGAACACTGCAGGTGCCTACGGAACCCTACAGAACCCTACGGAATACTACCAGCCGCTACGGAAACCTATGGCCCCTATGGAACTCTACGGAACCTGACAGAAACACTGTGGGCCCCTACAGGCCCTTGCGGGCACTTGCAGAACTCTGCAGGAACCCACAGAACTTTATGGAAACCTACCAGCCCCTACGGAAGCCTAAAGACCCTTGCAGGCAGTTACGGAATGGTACAGGGCCCTAGGGAACCTTACCAGACACTACGGAACTCTACGGGCCCCTAGGGAAACCTGCAGAACCCTCCAGAACCTTACAGAATCCCACGGATTCCTACAGACTCCTGCGGGCACTTACTCAACCCTAGAGGCCCCTACGGAACACTGCCAGCCCCTATGGAAGGAACCCTACGGGCCCCTACAGAACACTACTGGCTCCTGCGGTACTCTACAGGCCTCTAGGGAACCTACGAAGCTCTACGGAGCCCTATGCATCCTTACGGAACAGTACGGGCCCCTTCAGACCTCTGCGGGCGCTTAAGGAAACCTACAGGACCCTACGGAACTGTACGAGACTCTACAGGCCCCTAGGGAACACCACAGGCCCCTACGGAACCCTACACAACCCTCTGGAAACTTACGGCACCCTACAAGCTCCTACCAACCCCTGCGGGCACTTACACAACCCTACAGGCCCCTACGGAAATCTACGGGACTCTACGGGCCCCTAGGGAACCCTACAGATTTTGACGGAACCCTACGAGCCCCTCTGGAACCCTACGGAATACTCCAGGACCCGACAGCACTCTACAAGACCCTTAGCAACACAACGGAACCTCACTAAAACCCTATGGGCTCCTACAGAACACTGCAGGTGCCTACGGAACCCTACAGACCCCTACGGAATACTACCAGCCGCTACGGAAACCTATGGCCCCTATGGAACTCTACGGAACCTGACAGAAACACTGTGGGCCCCTACAGGCCCTTGCGGGCACTTGCAGAACTCTGCAGGAACCCACAGAACTTTATGGAAACCTACCAGCCCCTACGGAAGCCTAAAGACCCTTGCAGGCAGTTACGGAATGGTACAGGGCCCTAGGGAACCTTACCAGCCACTACGGAACTCTACGGGCCCCTAGGGAAACCTGCAGAACCCTCCAGAACCTTACAGAATCCCACGGATTCCTACAGACTCCTGCGGGCACTTACTCAACCCTAGAGGCCCCTACGGAACACTGCCAGCCCCTATGGAAGGAACCCTACGGGCCCCTACAGAACACTACTGGCTCCTGCGGTACTCTACAGGCCTCTAGGGAACCTACGAAGCTCTACGGAGCCCTATGCATCCTTACGGAACAGTACGGGCTCCTTCAGACCTCTGCGGGCGCTTAAGGAAACCTACAGGACCCTACGGAACTGTACGAGACTCTACAGGCCCCTAGGGAACACCACAGGCCCCTACGGAACCCTACACAACCCTCTGGAAACTTACGGCACCCTACAAGCTCGTACCAACCCCTGCGGGCACTTACACAACCCTACAGGCCCCTACGGAAATCTACGGGTCTCCACGGGCCCCTAGGGAAGCCTACATATTTCGACGGAACCCTACGAGCCCCTCTGGAACCCTACAGAATACTCCAGGACCCGACAGCACTCTACAAGACGCTTAGCGACACAACGGAACCTCACGAAAACCCTATGGGCTCCTACAGAACACTGCAGGTGCCTACGGAACCCTACAGACCCCTACGGAATACTACCAGCCGCTACGGAAACCTATGGCACCTATGGAACTCTACGGAACCTGACAGAAACACTGTGGGCCCCTACAGGCCCTTGCGGGCACTTGCAGAACTCTGCAGGAACCCACAGAACTTTATGGAACCCTACCAGCCCCTACGGAAGCCTAAAGACCCTTGCAGGCAGTTACGGAACGGTACAGGGCCCTAGGGAACCTTACCAGCCACTACGGAACTCTACGGGCCCCTAGGGAAACCTGCAGAACCCTCCAGAACCTTACAGAATCCCATGGATTCCTACAGACTCCTGCGGGCACTTACTCAACCCTAGAGGACCCTACGGAACACTGCCAGCCCCTATGGAAGGAACCCTACGGGTCCCTACAGAACACTACTAGCTCCTGCGGTACTCTACAGGCCTCTAGGGAACCTACGAAGCTCTACGGAGCCCAGTGGATCCTTACGGAACAGTACGGGCCCCTTCAGACCTCTGCGGGCGCTTATGGAAACCTACAGGACCCTACGGAACTGTACGAGACTCTACAGGCCCCTAGGGAACACCACAGGCCCCTACGGAACCGTACGAGACTCTACTGGCCCCTAGGGAACACCACAGGCCCCTACGGAACCCTACACATCCCTCTGGAAACTTATGGAACCCTACAAGCTCCTACCAACCCCTGCGGGCACTTACACAACCCTACAGGTCCCTACGGAAATCTACGGGACTCCACAGGCCCCTAGGGAAGCCTACAGATTTTGACGGAACCCTACGAGCCCCTCTGGAACCCTACAGAATACTCCAGGACCCGACAGCACTCTACAAGACCCTTAGCAACACAATGGAACCTCACTAAAACCCTATGGGCTCCTACAGAACACTGCAGGTGCCTACGGAACCCTACAGACCCCTACGGAACCCTACAGACACCTGCGGGCACTTACAGAACCCTGCAGGCCCCTACGGAATTCTACAGGTCCATACAGAACCCCACAGGGCCCTACGGAACTTTACCAGCCACTACGGAACTCTACGGCCCCCTACGGAACCCTGCAGAACCCTCCGGAACCTTACAGAATCCCACACACTCTTACAGACTCCTGCGGGCACTTACACAACCCTAGAGGCCCCTACGGAACACTGCCAGCCCCTATGGAAGGAACCCTACGGGCCCCTACAGAACACTACTGGCTCCTGCGGTACTCCAGAGGCCTCTAGGAAACCTACGAAGCTCTACGGAGCCCAGTGGATCCTTACAGAACAGTACGGGCCCCTTCAGAGCTCTGCAGGCCCTTAAGGAAACCTACAGGTCCCTACGGAACTGTACGAGACTCTACAGGCCCCTAGGGAACACCACAGGCCCCTACGGAACCCTACACAACCCTCCGGAAACATATGGCACCCTACAAGCTCCTACCAACCCCTGCGGGCACTTACACAACCCTACAGGCCCCTACGGAAATCTACGGGACTCCACAGGCCCCTAGGGAAGCCTACAGATTTCGACGGAACCCTACGAGCCCCTCTGGAACCCTACAGAATACTCCAGGACCCGACAGCACTCTACAAGACCCTTAGCAACACAACAGAACCTCACTAAAACCCTATGGGCTCCTACAGAACACTGCAGGTGCCTACGGAACCCTACAGACCCCTACGGAACCCTACAGACACCTGCGGGCACTTAGAGAACCCTGCAGGCCCCTACGGAATTCTACAGGTCCATACAGAACCCCACAGGGCCCTACGGAACTTTACCAGCCACTACGGAACTCTACGGGCCCCTACGGAACCGTACGAGACTCTACAGGCCCCTAGGGAACACCACAGGCCCCTACGGAACCCTACACAACCCTCCGGAAACATATGGCACCCTACAAGCTCCTACCAACCCCTGCGGGCACTTACACAACCCTACAGGCCCCTACGGAAATCTACGGGACTCTACGGGCCCCTAGGGAACGCTACAGATTTCAACGGAACCCTTCGAGCCCCTCTGGAACCCTACGGAATACTCCAGGACCCGACAGCACTCTACAAGACCCTTAGCAACACAACGGAACCTCACGAAAACCCTATGGGCTCCTACAGAACACTGCAGGTGCCTACGGAACCCTACAGACCCCTACGGAATACTACCAGCCGCTACGGAAACCTATGGCCCCTATGGAACTCTACGGAACCTGGCAGAAACACTGTGGGCCCCTACAGGCCCTTGCGGGCACTTGCAGAACTCTGCAGGAACCCACAGAACTTTATGGAAACCTACCAGCACCTACGGAAGCCTAAAGACCCTTGCAGGCAGTTACGGAATGGTACAGGGCCCTACGGAACTTTACCAGCCACTACGGAACTCTACGGGCCCCTAGGGAAACCTGCAGAACCCTCCAGAACCTTACAGAATCCCATGGATTCCTACAGACTCCTGCGGGCACTTACTCAACCCTAGAGGCCCCTACGGAACACTGCCAGCCCCTATGGAAGGAACCCTACGGGCCCCTACAGAACACTACTGGCTCCTGCGGTACTCTACAGGCCTCTAGGGAACCTACGAAGCTCTACGGAGCCCTATGCATCCTTACGGAACAGTACGGGCTCCTTCAGACCTCTGCGGGCGCTTAAGGAAACCTACAGGACCCTACGGAACTGTACGAGACTCTACAGGCCCCTAGGGAACACCACAGGCCCCTACGGAACCCTACACAACCCTCTGGAAACTTATGGCACCCTACAAGCTCCTACCAACCCCTGCGGGCACTTACACAACCCTACAGGCCCCTACGGAAATCTACGGGACTCCACAGGCCCCTAGGGAAGCCTACAGATTTCGACGGAACACTACGAGCCCCTCTGGAACCCTGCAGAATACTCCAGGACCCGACAGCACTCTACAAGACCCTTAGCAACACAACGGAACCTCACTAAAACCCTATGGGCTCCTATAGAACACTGCAGGTGCCTACGGAACCCTACAGACCCCTACGGAACCCTACAGACACCTGCTGGCACTTACAGAACCCTGCAGGCCCCTACGGAATTCTACAGGTCCATACAGAACCACACAGGGCCCTACGGAACTTTACCAGCCACTACGGAACTCTATGGCCCCCTACGAAACCCTGCAGAACCCTCCGGAACCTTACAGAATCCCACAGACTCCTACAGACTCCTGCGGGCACTTACACAACCCTACAGGCCCTTACGGAACACTGCCAGCCCCTACGAAAGGAACCCTACGGGCCCCTACAGAACACTACTAGCTCCTGCGGTATTCTACAGGCCTCTAGGGAACCTATGAAGCTCTACGGAGCCCTATGGATCCCTACGGAACAGTACAGGCCCCTTCAAACCTCTGCGGGCGCTTATGGAAACCTACAGGACCCTACGGAACTGTACGAGACTCTACAGGCCCCTAGGGAACACCGCAGGCCCCTACGGAACCGTACGAGACTCTACAGGCCCCTAGGGAACACTACAGGCCCCTACGGAACCCTACACAACCCTCCGGAAACATATGGCACCCTACAAGCTCCTACCAACCCCTGCGGGCACTTACACAACCCTACAGGCCCCTACGGAAATCTACGGGACTCTATGGGCCCCTAGGGAACGCTACAGATTTCAACGGAACCCTTCGAGCCCCTCTGGAACCCTACGGAATACTCCAGGACCCGACAGCACTCTACAAGACCCTTAGCAACACAACGGAACCTCACTAAAACCCTATGGGCTCCTACAGAACACTGCAGGTGCCTACGGAACCCTACAGACCCCTACGGAACCCTACAGACACCTGCGGGCACTTACAGAACCCTGCAGGCCCCTACGGAATTCTACAGGTCCATAGAGAACCCCTCAGGGCCCTACGGAACTTTACCAGCCACTACGGAACTCTACGGGCCCCTACGGAACCGTACGAGACTCTACAGGCCCCTAGGGAACACCACAGGCCCCTACGGAACCCTACACAACCCTCCGGAAACATATGGCACCCTACAAGCTCCTACCAACCCCTGCGGGCACTTACACAACCCTACAGGCCCCTACGGAAATCTACGGGACTCTACGGGCCCCTAGGGAAGCCTACAGATTTCGACGGAACCCTTCGAGCCCCTCTGGAACCCTACGGAATACTCTAGGCCGCGACAGCACTCTACAAGACCCTTAGCAACACAACGGAACCTCACTAAAACCCTATGGGCTCCTACAGAACACTGCAGGTGCCTACGGAAACCTACAGACCCCTACGGAATACTACCAGCCACTACAGAAAAATATGGCCCCTACGGAACTCTACGGAACCTGGCAGAAACACTGTGGGCCCCTACAGGCCCTTGTGGGCACTTGCACAACTCTGCAGGAACCCACGGAACTTTATGGAACCCTACCAGCCCCTACGGAAGCCTAAAGAACATTGCAGGCAGTTACGGAACGGTACAGGGCCCTACGGAACTTTACCAGCCACTACGGAACTCTACGGGCCCCTAGGGAAACCTGCAGAACCCTCCAGAACCTTACAGAATCCCACGGATTCCTACAGACTCCTGCGGGCACTTACTCAACCCTAGAGGCCCCTACGGAACACTGCCAGCCCCTATGGAAGGAACCCTACGGGTCCCTACAGAACACTACTGGCTCCTGCGGTACTCCAGAGGCCTCTAGGGAACCTACGAAGCTCTACGGAGCCCTATGGATCCTTACGGAACAGTACGGGCCCCTTCAGACCTCTGCGGGCGCTTATGGAAACCTACCGGACCCTACGGAACTGTACGAGACTCTACAGGCCCCTAGGGAACACCACAGGCTCCTACGGAACCCTACACAACCCTCCGGAAACATATGGCACCCTACAAGCTCCTACCAACCCCTGCGGGCACTTACACAACCCTACAGGCCCCTACGGAAATCTACGGGACTCCACAGGCCCCTAGGGAAACCTACAGATTTCGACGGAACCCTACGAGCCCCTCTGGAACCCTACAGAATGCTCCAGGACCCGACAGCACTCTACAAGACCCTTAGCAACACAACAGAACCTCACTAAAACCCTATGGGCTCCTACAGAACACTGCAGGTGCCTACGGAACCCTACAGACCCCTACGGAACCCTACAGACACCTGCGGGCACTTAGAGAACCCTGCAGGCCCCTACGGAATTCTACAGGTCCATACAGAACCCCACAGGGCCCTACGGAACTTTACCAGCCACTACGGAACTCTACGGGCCCCTACGGAACCGTACGAGACTCTACAGGCCCCTAGGGAACACCACAGGCCCCTACGGAACCCTACACAACCCTCCGGAAACATATGGCACCCTACAAGCTCCTACCAACCCCTGCGGGCACTTACACAACCCTACAGGCCCCTACGGAAATCTACGGGACTCTACGGGCCCCTAGGGAACGCTACAGATTTCAACGGAACCCTTCGAGCCCCTCTGGAACCCTACGGAATACTCCAGGACCCGACAGCACTCTACAAGACCCTTAGCAACACAACGGAACCTCACTAAAACCCTATGGGCTCCTACAGAACACTGCAGGTGCCTACGGAAACCTACAGACCCCTACGGAATACTACCAGCCACTACAGAAAAATATGGCCCCTACGGAACTCTACGGAACCTGGCAGAAACACTGTGGGCCCCTACAGGCTCTTGTGGGCACTTGCACAACTCTGCAGGAACCCACGGAACTTTATGGAACCCTACCAGCCCCTACGGAAGCCTAAAGAACATTGCAGGCAGTTACGGAATGGTACAGGGCCCTAGGGAACCTAGCCAGCCACTACGGAACTCTACGGGCCCCTAGGGAAACCTGCAGAACCCTCCAGAACCTTACAGAATCCCATGGATTCCTACAGACTCCTGCGGGCACTTACTCAACCCTAGAGGCCCCTACGGAACACTGCCAGCCCCTATGGAAGGAACCCTACGGGCCCCTACAGAACACTACTGGCTCCTGCGGTACTCTACAGGCCTCTAGGGAACCTACGAAGCTCTACGGAGCCCTATGCATCCTTACGGAACAGTACGGGCCCCTTCAGACCTCTGCGGGCGCTTAAGGAAACCTACAGGACCCTACGGAACTGTACGAGACTCTACAGGCCCCTAGGGAACACCACAGGCCCCTACGGAACCCTACACAACCCTCTGGAAACTTATGGCACCCTACAAGCTCCTACCAACCCCTGCGGGCACTTACACAACCCTACAGGCCCCTACGGAAATCTACGGGACTCCACAGGCCCCTAGGGAAGCCTACAGATTTCGACGGAACCCTACGAGCCCCTCTGGAACCCTGCAGAATACTCCAGGACCCGACAGCACTCTACAAGACCCTTAGCAACACAACGGAACCTCACTAAAACCCTATGGGCTCCTATAGAACACTGCAGGTGCCTACGGAACCCTACAGACCCCTACGGAACCCTACAGACACCTGCTGGCACTTACAGAACCCTGCAGGCCCCTACGGAATTCTACAGGTCCATAGAGAACCCCACAGGGCCCTACGGAACTTTACCAGCCACTACGGAACTCTATGGCCCCCTACGAAACCCTGCAGAACCCTCCGGAACCTTACAGAATCCCACAGACTCCTACAGACTCCTGCGGGCACTTACACAACCCTACAGGCCCTTACGGAACACTGCCAGCCCCTACGAAAGGAACCCTACGGGCCCCTACAGAACACTACTAGCTCCTGCGGTATTCTACAGGCCTCTAGGGAACCTACGAAGCTCTACGGAGCCCTATGGATCCCTACGGAACAGTACAGGCCCCTTCAAACCTCTGCGGGCGCTTATGGAAACCTACAGGACCCTACGGAACTGTACGAGACTCTACAGGCCCCTAGGGAACACCGCAGGCCCCTACGGAACCGTACGAGACTCTACAGGCCCCTAGGGAACACTACAGGCCCCTACGGAACCCTACACAACCCTCCGGAAACATATGGCACCCTACAAGCTCCTACCAACCCCTGCGGGCACTTACACAACCCTACAGGCCCCTACGGAAATCTACGGGACTCTATGGGCCCCTAGGGAACGCTACAGATTTCAACGGAACCCTTCGAGCCCCTCTGGAACCCTACGGAATACTCCAGGACCCGACAGCACTCTACAAGACCCTTAGCAACACAACGGAACCTCACTAAAACCCTATGGGCTCCTACAGAACACTGCAGGTGCCTACGGAACCCTACAGACCCCTACGGAACCCTACAGACACCTGCGGGCACTTACAGAACCCTGCAGGCCCCTACGGAATTCTACAGGTCCATACAGAACCCCTCAGGGCCCTACGGAACTTTACCAGCCACTACGGAACTCTACGGGCCCCTACGGAACCGTACGAGACTCTACAGGCCCCTAGGGAACACCACAGGCCCCTACGGAACCCTACACAACCCTCCGGAAACATATGGCACCCTACAAGCTCCTACCAACCCCTGCGGGCACTTACACAACCCTACAGGCCCCTACGGAAATCTACGGGACTCTACGGGCCCCTAGGGAAGCCTACAGATTTCGACGGAACCCTTCGAGCCCCTCTGGAACCCTACGGAATACTCCAGGCCGCGACAGCACTCTACAAGACCCTTAGCAACACAACGGAACCTCACTAAAACCCTATGGGCTCCTACAGAACACTGCAGGTGCCTACGGAAACCTACAGACCCCTACGGAATACTACCAGCCACTACAGAAAAATATGGCCCCTACGGAACTCTACGGAACCTGGCAGAAACACTGTGGGCCCCTACAGGCCCTTGTGGGCACTTGCACAACTCTGCAGGAACCCACGGAACTTTATGGAACCCTACCAGCCCCTACGGAAGCCTAAAGAACATTGCAGGCAGTTACGGAACGGTACAGGGCCCTACGGAACTTTACCAGCCACTACGGAACTCTACGGGCCCCTAGGGAAACCTGCAGAACCCTCCAGAACCTTACAGAATCCCACGGATTCCTACAGACTCCTGCGGGCACTTACTCAACCCTAGAGGCCCCTACGGAACACTGCCAGCCCCTATGGAAGGAACCCTACGGGTCCCTACAGAACACTACTGGCTCCTGCGGTACTCCAGAGGCCTCTAGGGAACCTACGAAGCCCTACGGAGCCCTATGGATCCTTACGGAACAGTACGGGCCCCTTCAGACCTCTGCGGGCGCTTATGGAAACCTACCGGACCCTACGGAACTGTACGAGACTCTACAGGCCCCTAGGGAACACCACAGGCTCCTACGGAACCCTACACAACCCTCCGGAAACATATGGCACCCTACAAGCTCCTACCAACCCCTGCGGGCACTTACACAACCCTACAGGCCCCTACGGAAATCTACGGGACTCCACAGGCCCCTAGGGAAGCCTACAGATTTCGACGGAACCCTACGAGCCCCTCTGGAACCCTACAGAATGCTCCAGGACCCGACAGCACTCTACAAGACCCTTAGCAACACAACAGAACCTCACTAAAACCCTATGGGCTCCTACAGAACACTGCAGGTGCCTACGGAACCCTACAGACCCCTACGGAACCCTACAGACACCTGCGGGCACTTACAGAACCCTGCAGGCCCCTACGGAATTCTACAGGTCCATACAGAACCCCACAGGGCCCTACGGAACTTTACCAGCCACTACGGAACTCTACGGCCCCCTACGGAACCCTGCAGAACCCTCCGGAACCTTACAGGATCCCACACACTCTTACAGACTCCTGCGGGCACTTACACAACCCTAGAGGCCCCTACGGAACACTGCCAGCCCCTATGGAAGGAACCCTACGGGCCCCTACAGAACACTACTGGCTCCTGCGGTACTCCAGAGGCCTCTAGGAAACCTACGAAGCTCTACGGAGCCCAGTGGATCCTTACAGAACAGTACGGGCCCCTTCAGAGCTCTGCAGGCCCTTAAGGAAACCTACAGGTCCCTACGGAACTGTACGAGACTCTACAGGCCCCTAGGGAACACCACAGGCCCCTACGGAACCCTACACAACCCTCCGGAAACATATGGCACCCTACAAGCCCCTACCAACCCCTGCGGGCACTTACACAACCCTACAGGTCCCTACGGAAATCTACGGGACTCCACAGGCCCCTAGGGAAGCCTACAGATTTCGACGGAACCCTACGAGCCCCTCTGGAACCCTACAGAATACTCCAGGACCCGACAGCACTCTACAAGACCCTTAGCAACACAACAGAACCTCACTAAAACCCTATGGGCTCCTACAGAACACTGCAGGTGCCTACGGAACCCTACAGACCCCTACGGAACCCTACAGACACCTGCGGGCACTTACAGAACCCTGCAGGCCCCTACGGAATTCTACAGGTCCATAGAGAACCCCACAGGGCCCTACGGAACTTTACCAGCCACTACGGAACTCTACGGGCCCCTACGGAACCGTACGAGACTCTACAGGCCCCTAGGGAACACCACAGGCCCCTACGGAACCCTACACAACCCTCCGGAAACATATGGCACCCTACAAGCTCCTACCAACCCCTGCGGGCACTTACACAACCCTACAGGTCCCTACGGAAATCTACGGGACTCCACAGGCCCCTAGGGAAGCCTACAGATTTCGACGGAACCCTACGAGCCCCTCTGGAACCCTACAGAATACTCCAGGACCCGACAGCACTCTACAAGACCCTTAGCAACACAACAGAACCTCACTAAAACCCTATGGGCTCCTACAGAACACTGCAGGTGCCTACGGAACCCTACAGACCCCTACGGAACCCTACAGACACCTGCGGGCACTTACAGAACCCTGCAGGCCCCTACGGAATTCTACAGGTCCATAGAGAACCCCACAGGGCCCTACGGAACTTTACCAGCCACTACGGAACTCTACGGGCCCCTACGGAACCGTACGAGACTCTACAGGCCCCTAGGGAACACCACAGGCCCCTACGGAACCCTACACAACCCTCCGGAAACATATGGCACCCTACAAGCTCCTACCAACCCCTGCGGGCACTTACACAACCCTACAGGCCCCTACGGAAATCTACGGGACTCTACGGGCCCCTAGGGAACGCTACAGATTTCAACGGAACCCTTCGAGCCCCTCTGGAACCCTACGGAATACTCCAGGACCCGACAGCACTCTACAAGACCCTTAGCAACACAACGGAACCTCACGAAAACCCTATGGGCTCCTACAGAACACTGCAGGTGCCTACGGAAACCTACAGACCCCTACGGAATACTACCAGCCACTACAGAAAAATATGGCCCCTATGGAACTCTACGGAACCGGACAAAAACACTGTGGGCCCCTACAGGCCCTTGTGGGCACTTGCACAACTCTGCAGGAACCCACGGAACTTTATGGAACCCTACCAGCCCCTACGGAAGCCTAAAGAACATTGCAGGCAGTTACGGAACGGTACAGGGCCCTAGGGAACTTTACCAGCCACTACGGAACTCTACGGGCCCCTAGGGAAACCTGCAGAACCCTCCAGAACCTTACAGAATCCCACGGATTCCTACAGACTCCTGCGGGCACTTACTCAACCCTAGAGGCCCCTACGGAACACTGCCAGCCCCTATGGAAGGAACCCTACGGGCCCCTACAGAACACTACTGGCTCCTGCGGTACTCTACAGGCCTCTAGGGAACCTACGAAGCTCTACGGAGCCCTATGCATCCTTACGGAACAGTACGGGCCCCTTCAGACCTCTGCGGGCGCTTAAGGAAACCTACAGGACCCTACGGAACTGTACGAGACTCTACAGGCCCCTAGGGAACACCACAGGCCCCTACGGAACCCTACACAACCCTCTGGAAACTTATGGCACCCTACAAGCTCCTACCAACCCCTGCGGGCACTTACACAACCCTACAGGCCCCTACGGAAATCTACGGGACTCCACAGGCCCCTAGGGAAGCCTACAGATTTCGACGGAACCCTACGAGCCCCTCTGGAACCCTACAGAATGCTCCAGGACCCGACAGCACTCTACAAGACCCTTAGCAACACAACAGAACCTCACTAAAACCCTATGGGCTCCTACAGAACACTGCAGGTGCCTACGGAACCCTACAGACCCCTACGGAACCCTACAGACACCTGCGGGCACTTACAGAACCCTGCAGGCCCCTACGGAATTCTACAGGTCCATACAGAACCCCACAGGGCCCTACGGAACTTTACCAGCCACTACGGAACTCTACGGGCCCCTACGGAACCCTGCAGAACCCTCCGGAACCTTACAGAATCCCACACACTCTTACAGACTCCTGCGGGCACTTACACAACCCTAGAGGCCCCTACGGAACACTGCCAGCCCCTATGGAAGGAACCCTACGGGCCCCTACAGAACACTACTGGCTCCTGCGGTACTCCAGAGGCCTCTAGGAAACCTACGAAGCTCTACGGAGCCCAGTGGATCCTTACAGAACAGTACGGGCCCCTTCAGAGCTCTGCAGGCCCTTAAGGAAACCTACAGGTCCCTACGGAACTGTACGAGACTCTACAGGCCCCTAGGGAACACCACAGGCCCCTACGGAACCCTACACAACCCTCCGGAAACATATGGCACCCTACAAGCTCCTACCAACCCCTGCGGGCACTTACACAACCCTACAGGCCCCTACGGAAATCTACGGGACTCTACGGGCCCCTAGGGAACGCTACAGATTTCAACGGAACCCTTCGAGCCCCTCTGGAACCCTACGGAATACTCCAGGACCCGACAGCACTCTACAAGACCCTTAGCAACACAACGGAACCTCACTAAAACCCTATGGGCTCCTACAGAACACTGCAGGTGCCTACGGAAACCTACAGACCCCTACGGAATACTACCAGCCACTACAGAAAAATATGGCCCCTACGGAACTCTACGGAACCTGGCAGAAACACTGTGGGCCCCTACAGGCCCTTGTGGGCACTTGCACAACTCTGCAGGAACCCACGGAACTTTATGGAACCCTACCAGCCCCTACGGAAGCCTAAAGAACATTGCAGGCAGTTACGGAACGGTACAGGGCCCTACGGAACTTTACCAGCCACTACGGAACTCTACGGGCCCCTACGGAACCCTGCAGAACCCTCCGGAACCTTACAGAATCCCACACACTCTTACAGACTCCTGCGGGCACTTACACAACCCTAGAGGCCCCTACGGAACACTGCCAGCCCCTATGGAAGGAACCCTACGGGTCCCTACAGAACACTACTGGCTCCTGCGGTACTCCAGAGGCCTCTAGGAAACCTACGAAGCTCTACAGAGCCCAGTGGATCCTTACAGAACAGTACGGGCCCCTTCAGAGCTCTGCAGGCCCTTAAGGAAACCTACAGGTCCCTACGGAACTGTACGAGACTCTACAGGCCCCTAGGGAACACCACAGGCCCCTACGGAACCCTACACAACCCTCCGGAAACATATGGCACCCTACAAGCTCCTACCAACCCCTGTGGGCACTTACACAACCCTACAGGTCCCTACGGAAATCTACGGGACTCCACAGGCCCCTAGGGAAGCCTACAGATTTCGACGGAACCCTACGAGCCCCTCTGGAACCCTACAGAATACTCCAGGACCCGACAGCACTCTACAAGACCCTTAGCAACACAACAGAACCTCACTAAAACCCTATGGGCTCCTACAGAACACTGCAGGTGCCTACGGAACCCTACAGACCCCTACGGAACCCTACAGACACCTGCGGGCACTTACAGAACCCTGCAGGCCCCTACGGAATTCTACAGGTCCATAGAGAACCCCACAGGGCCCTACGGAACTTTACCAGCCACTACGGAACTCTACGGGCCCCTACGGAACCGTACGAGACTCTACAGGCCCCTAGGGAACACCACAGGCCCCTACGGAACCCTACACAACCCTCCGGAAACATATGGCACCCTACAAGCTCCTACCAACCCCTGCGGGCACTTACACAACCCTACAGGCCCCTACGGAAATCTACGGGACTCTACGGGCCCCTAGGGAACGCTACAGATTTCAACGGAACCCTTCGAGCCCCTCTGGAACCCTACGGAATACTCCAGGACCCGACAGCACTCTACAAGACCCTTAGCAACACAACGGAACCTCACTAAAACCCTATGGGCTCCTACAGAACACTGCAGGTGCCTACGGAACCCTACAGACCCCTACGGAATACTACCAGCCACTACAGAAAAATATGGCCCCTACGGAACTCTACGGAACCTGGCAGAAACACTGTGGGCCCCTACAGGCCCTTGTGGGCACTTGCACAACTCTGCAGGAACCCACGGAACTTTATGGAACCCTACCAGCCCCTACGGAAGCCTAAAGAACATTGCAGGCAGTTACGGAACGGTACAGGGCCCTACGGAACTTTACCAGCCGCTACGGAACTCTACGGGCCCCTAGGGAAACCTGCAGAACCCTCCAGAACCTTACAGAATCCCACGGATTCCTACAGACTCCTGCGGGCACTTACTCAACCCTAGAGGCCCCTACGGAACACTGCCAGCCCCTATGGAAGGAACCCTACGGGCCCCTACAGAACACTACTGGCTCCTGCGGTACTCCAGAGGCCTCTAGGGAACCTACGAAGCTCTACGGAGCCCTATGGATCCTTACGGAACAGTACGGGCCCCTTCAGACCTCTGCGGGCGCTTATGGAAACCTACCGGACCCTACGGAACTGTACGAGACTCTACAGGCCCCTAGGGAACACCACAGGCTCCTACGGAACCCTACACAACCCTCCGGAAACATATGGCACCCTACAAGCTCCTACCAACCCCTGCGGGCACTTACACAACCCTACAGGCCCCTACGGAAATCTACGGGACTCCACAGGCCCCTAGGGAAACCTACAGATTTCGACGGAACCCTACGAGCCCCTCTGAACCCTACAGAATACTCCAGGACCCGACAGCACTCTACAAGACCCTTAGCAACACAACGGAACCTCACTAAAACCCTATGGGCTCCTACAGAACACTGCAGGTGCCTACGGAACCCTACAGACCCCTACGGAACCCTACAGACACCTGTGGGCACTTACAGTACCCTGCAGGCCCCTACGGAATTCTACAGGTCCATACAGAACCACACAGGGCCCTACGGAACTTTACCAGCCACTACGGAACTCTACGGGCCCCTACGGAACCGTACGAGACTCTACAGGCCCCTAGGGAACACCACAGGCCCCTACGGAACCCTACACAACCCTCCGGAAACATATGGCACCCTACAAGCTCCTACCAACCCCTGCGGGCACTTACACAACCCTACAGGCCCCTACGGAAATCTACGGGACTCTACGGGCCCCTAGGGAACGCTACAGATTTCAACGGAACCCTTCGAGCCCCTCTGGAACCCTACGGAATACTCCAGGACCCGACAGCACTCTACAAGACCCTTAGCAACACAACGGAACCTCACTAAAACCCTATGGGCTCCTACAGAACACTGCAGGTGCCTACGGAAACCTACAGACCCCTACGGAATACTACCAGCCACTACAGAAAAATATGGCCCCTACGGAACTCTACGGAACCTGGCAGAAACACTGTGGGCCCCTACAGGCCCTTGTGGGCACTTGCACAACTCTGCAGGAACCCACGGAACTTTATGGAACCCTACCAGCCCCTACGGAAGCCTAAAGAACATTGCAGGCAGTTACGGAACGGTACAGGGCCCTACGGAACTTTACCAGCCACTACGGAACTCTACGGGCCCCTAGGGAAACCTGCAGAACCCTCCAGAACCTTACAGAATCCCACGGATTCCTACAGACTCCTGCGGGCACTTACTCAACCCTAGAGGCCCCTACGGAACACTGCCAGCCCCTATGGAAGGAACCCTACGGGCCCCTACAGAACACTACTGGCTCCTGCGGTACTCCAGAGGCCTCTAGGGAACCTACGAAGCTCTACGGAGCCCTATGGATCCTTACGGAACAGTACGGGCCCCTTCAGACCTCTGCGGGCGCTTATGGAAACCTACCGGACCCTACGGAACTGTACGAGACTCTACAGGCCCCTAGAGAACACTACAGGCCCCTACGGAACTGTACGAGACTCTACTGGCCCCTAGGGAACACCACAGGCCCCTACAGAACCCTACACAACCCTCTGGAAACTTATGGAACCCTACAAGCTCCTACCAACCCCTGCGGGCACTTACACAACCCTACAGGTCCCTACGGAAATCTACGGGACTCTACGGGCCCCTAGGGAAGCCTACAGTTTTTGATGGAACCCTATAAGCCCCTCTGGAACACTATAGAATACTCCAGGACCCGACAGCACTCTACAAGACCCTTAGCAACACAACGGAACCTCACTAAAACCCTGTGGGCTCCTACAGAACACTGCAGGTGCCTACGGAACCCTACAGACCCCTACGGAATACTACCAGCCGCTACGGAAACCTATGGCCCCTATGGAACTCTACGGAACCGGACAGAAACACTGTGGGCCCCTACAGGCCCTTGCGGGCACTTGCAGAACTCTGCAGGAACCCACAGAACTTTATGGAAACCTACCAGCCCCTACGGAAGCCTAAAGACCCTTGCAGGCAGTTACGGAATGGTACAGGGCCCTAGGGAACCTTACCAGCCACTACGGAACTCTACGGGCCCCTAGGGAAACCTGCAGAACCCTCCAGAACCTTACAGAATCCCACGGATTCCTACAGACTCCTGCGGGCACTTACTCAACCCTAGAGGCCCCTACGGAACACTGCCAGCCCCTATGGAAGGAACCGTACGGGTCCCTACAGAACACTACTAGCTCCTGCGGTACTCTACAGGCCTCTAGGGAACCTACGAAGCTCTACGGAGCCCTATGGATCCTTACGGAACAGTACGGGCCCCTTCAGACCTCTGCGGGCGCTTATGGAAACCTACAGGACCCTACGGAACTGTACGAGACTCTACAGGCCCCTAGGGAACACCACAGGCCCCTACGGAACCCTACACAACCCTCCGGAAACATATGGCACCCTACAAGCTCCTACCAACCCCTGCGGGCACTTACACAACCCTACAGGTCCCTACGGAAATCTACGGGACTCCACAGGCCCCTAGGGAAGCCTACAGATTTCGACGGAACCCTACGAGCCCCTCTGGAACCCTACAGAATACTCCAGGACCCGACAGCACTCTACAAGACCCTTAGCAACACAACGGAACCTCACTAAAACCCTATGGGCTCCTACAGAACACTGCAGGTGCCTATGGAACCCTACAGACCCCTACGGAACCCTACAGACACCTGCGGGCACTTACAGAACCCTGCAGGCCCCTACGGAATTCTACAGGTCCATACAGAACCCCACAGGGCCCTACGGAACTTTACCAGCCACTACAGAACTCTACGGGCCCCTACGGAACCCTGCAGAACCCTCCGGAACCTTACAGAATCCCACACACTCTTACAGACTCCTGCGGGCACTTACACAACCCTAGAGGCCCCTACGGAACACTGCCAGCCCCTATGGAAGGAACCCTACGGGTCCCTACAGAACACTACTGGCTCCTGCGGTACTCCAGAGGCCTCTAGGAAACCTACGAAGCTCTACAGAGCCCAGTGGATCCTTACAGAACAGTACGGGCCCCTTCAGAGCTCTGCAGGCCCTTAAGGAAACCTACAGGTCCCTACGGAACTGTACGAGACTCTACAGGCCCCTAGGGAACACCACAGGCCCCTACGGAACCCTACACAACCCTCCGGAAACATATGGCACCCTACAAGCTCCTACCAACCCCTGCGGGCACTTACACAACCCTACAGGTCCCTACGGAAATCTACGGGACTCCACAGGCCCCTAGGGAAGCCTACAGATTTCGACGGAACCCTACGAGCCCCTCTGGAACCCTACAGAATACTCCAGGACCTGACAGCACTCTACAAGACCCTTAGCAACACAACGGAACCTCACTAAAACCCTATGGGCTCCTACAGAACACTGCAGGTGCCTATGGAACCCTACAGACCCCTATGGAACCCTACAGACACCTGCGGGCACTTACAGAACCCTGCAGGCCCCTACGGAATTCTACAAGTCCATACAGAACCACACAGGGCCCTACGGAACTTTACCAGCCACTACGGAAATCTACGGGCCCCTACGGAAACGTACGAGACTCTACAGGCCCCTAGGGAACACCACAGGCCCCTACGGAACCCTACACAACCCTCCGGAAACATATGGCACCCTACAAGCTCCTACCAACCCCTGCGGGCACTTACACAACCCTACAGGCCCTTACGGAAATCTACGGGACTCTACGGGCCCCTAGGGAACGCTACAGATTTCAACGGAACCCTTCGAGCCCCTCTGGAACCCTACGGAATACTCCAGGACCCGACAGCACTCTACAAGACCCTTAGCAACACAACGGAACCTCACTAAAACCCTATGGGCTCCTACAGAACACTGCAGGTGCCTACGGAAACCTACAGACCCCTACGGAATACTACCAGCCACTACAGAAAAATATGGCCCCTACGGAACTCTACGGAACCTGGCAGAAACACTGTGGGCCCCTACAGGCCCTTGCGGGCACTTGCACAACTCTGCAGGAACCCACGGAACTTTATGGAACCCTACCAGCCCCTACGGAAGCCTAAAGAACATTGCAGGCAGTTACGGAACGGTACAGGGCCCTACGGAACTTTACCAGCCGCTACGGAACTCTACGGGCCCCTACGGAACCCTGCAGAACCCTCCAGAACCTTACAGAATCCCACGGATTCCTACAGACTCCTGCGGGCACTTACTCAACCCTAGAGGCCCCTACGGAACACTGCCAGCCCCTATGGAAGGAACCCTACGGGCCCCTACAGAACACTACTGGCTCCTGCGGTACTCCAGAGGCCTCTAGGGAACCTACGAAGCTCTACGGAGCCCTATGGATCCTTACGGAACAGTACGGGCCCCTTCAGACCTCTGCGGGCGCTTATGGAAACCTACCGGACCCTACGGAACTGTACGAGACTCTACAGGCCCCTAGAGAACACTACAGGCCCCTACGGAACTGTACGAGACTCTACTGGCCCCTAGGGAACACCACAGGCCCCTACAGAACCCTACACAACCCTCTGGAAACTTATGGAACCCTACAAGCTCCTACCAACCCCTGCGGGCACTTACACAACCCTACAGGTCCCTACGGAAATCTACGGGACTCTACGGGCCCCTAGGGAAGCCTACAGTTTTTGATGGAACCCTATAAGCCCCTCTGGAACACTATAGAATACTCCAGGACCCGACAGCACTCTACAAGACCCTTAGCAACACAACGGAACCTCACTAAAACCCTGTGGGCTCCTACAGAACACTGCAGGTGCCTACGGAACCCTACAGACCCCTACGGAATACTACCAGCCGCTACGGAAACCTATGGCCCCTATGGAACTCTACGGAACCGGACAGAAACACTGTGGGCCCCTACAGGCCCTTGCGGGCACTTGCAGAACTCTGCAGGAACCCACAGAACTTTATGGAAACCTACCAGCCCCTACGGAAGCCTAAAGACCCTTGCAGGCAGTTACGGAATGGTACAGGGCCCTAGGGAACCTTACCAGCCACTACGGAACTCTACGGGCCCCTAGGGAAACCTGCAGAACCCTCCAGAACCTTACAGAATCCCACGGATTCCTACAGACTCCTGCGGGCACTTACTCAACCCTAGAGGCCCCTACGGAACACTGCCAGCCCCTATGGAAGGAACCGTACGGGTCCCTACAGAACACTACTAGCTCCTGCGGTACTCCAGAGGCCTCTAGGGAACCTACGAAGCTCTACGGAGCCCTATGGATCCTTACGGAACAGTACGGGCCCCTTCAGACCTCTGCGGGCGCTTATGGAAACCTACCGGACCCTACGGAACTGTACGAGACTCTACAGGCCCCTAGAGAACACTACAGGCCCCTACGGAACTGTACGAGACTCTACTGGCCCCTAGGGAACACCACAGGCCCCTACAGAACCCTACACAACCCTCTGGAAACTTATGGAACCCTACAAGCTCCTACCAACCCCTGCGGGCACTTACACAACCCTACAGGTCCCTACGGAAATCTACGGGACTCTACGGGCCCCTAGGGAAGCCTACAGTTTTTGATGGAACCCTATAAGCCCCTCTGGAACACTATAGAATACTCCAGGACCCGACAGCACTCTACAAGACCCTTAGCAACACAACGGAACCTCACTAAAACCCTGTGGGCTCCTACAGAACACTGCAGGTGCCTACGGAACCCTACAGACCCCTACGGAATACTACCAGCCGCTACGGAAACCTATGGCCCCTATGGAACTCTACGGAACCGGACAGAAACACTGTGGGCCCCTACAGGCCCTTGCGGGCACTTGCAGAACTCTGCAGGAACCCACAGAACTTTATGGAAACCTACCAGCCCCTACGGAAGCCTAAAGACCCTTGCAGGCAGTTACGGAATGGTACAGGGCCCTAGGGAACCTTACCAGCCACTACGGAACTCTACGGGCCCCTAGGGAAACCTGCAGAACCCTCCAGAACCTTACAGAATCCCACGGATTCCTACAGACTCCTGCGGGCACTTACTCAACCCTAGAGGCCCCTACGGAACACTGCCAGCCCCTATGGAAGGAACCGTACGGGTCCCTACAGAACACTACTAGCTCCTGCGGTACTCTACAGGCCTCTAGGGAACCTACGAAGCTCTACGGAGCCCTATGGATCCTTACGGAACAGTACGGGCCCCTTCAGACCTCTGCGGGCGCTTAAGGAAACCTACAGGACCCTACGGAACTGTACGAGACTCTACAGGCCCCTAGGGAACACCACAGGCCCCTACGGAACCCTACACAACCCTCCGGAAACATATGGCACCCTACAAGCTCCTACCAACCCCTGCGGGCACTTACACAACCCTACAGGTCCCTACGGAAATCTACGGGACTCCACAGGCCCCTAGGGAAGCCTACAGATTTCGACGGAACCCTACGAGCCCCTCTGGAACCCTACAGAATACTCCAGGACCCGACAGCACTCTACAAGACCCTTAGCAACACAACGGAACCTCACTAAAACCCTATGGGCTCCTACAGAACACTGCAGGTGCCTATGGAACCCTACAGACCCCTACGGAACCCTACAGACACCTGCGGGCACTTACAGAACCCTGCAGGCCCCTACGGAATTCTACAGGTCCATACAGAACCCCACAGGGCCCTACGGAACTTTACCAGCCACTACAGAACTCTACGGGCCCCTACGGAACCCTGCAGAACCCTCCGGAACCTTACAGAATCCCACACACTCTTACAGACTCCTGCGGGCACTTACACAACCCTAGAGGCCCCTACGGAACACTGCCAGCCCCTATGGAAGGAACCCTACGGGTCCCTACAGAACACTACTGGCTCCTGCGGTACTCCAGAGGCCTCTAGGAAACCTACGAAGCTCTACAGAGCCCAGTGGATCCTTACAGAACAGTACGGGCCCCTTCAGAGCTCTGCAGGCCCTTAAGGAAACCTACAGGTCCCTACGGAACTGTACGAGACTCTACAGGCCCCTAGGGAACACCACAGGCCCCTACGGAACCCTACACAACCCTCCGGAAACATATGGCACCCTACAAGCTCCTACCAACCCCTGCGGGCACTTACACAACCCTACAGGTCCCTACGGAAATCTACGGGACTCCACAGGCCCCTAGGGAAGCCTACAGATTTCGACGGAACCCTACGAGCCCCTCTGGAACCCTACAGAATACTCCAGGACCCGACAGCACTCTACAAGACCCTTAGCAACACAACGGAACCTCACTAAAACCCTATGGGCTCCTACAGAACACTGCAGGTGCCTATGGAACCCTACAGACCCCTATGGAACCCTACAGACACCTGCGGGCACTTACAGAACCCTGCAGGCCCCTACGGAATTCTACAAGTCCATACAGAACCACACAGGGCCCTACGGAACTTTACCAGCCACTACGGAACTCTACGGGCCCCTACGGAAACGTACGAGACTCTACAGGCCCCTAGGGAACACCACAGGCCCCTACGGAACCCTACACAACCCTCCGGAAACATATGGCACCCTACAAGCTCCTACCAACCCCTGCGGGCACTTACACAACCCTACAGGCCCTTACGGAAATCTACGGGACTCTACGGGCCCCTAGGGAACGCTACAGATTTCAACGGAACCCTTCGAGCCCCTCTGGAACCCTACGGAATACTCCAGGACCCGACAGCACTCTACAAGACCCTTAGCAACACAACGGAACCTCACTAAAACCCTATGGGCTCCTACAGAACACTGCAGGTGCCTACGGAAACCTACAGACCCCTACGGAATACTACCAGCCGCTACGGAAACCTATGGCCCCTATGGAACTCTACGGAACCTGACAGAAACACTGTGGGCCCCTACAGGCCCTTGCGGGCACTTGCAGAACTCTGCAGGAACCCACCGAACTTTATGGAACCCTACCAGCCCCTACGGAAGCCTAAAGACCCTTGCAGGCAGTTACGGAATGGTACAGGGCCCTAGGCAACCTTACCAGCCACTATGGAACTCTACGGGCCCCTAGGGAAACCTGCAGAACCCTCCAGAACCTTACAGAATCCCACGGATTCCTACAGACTCCTGCGGGCACTTACTCAACCCTAGAGGCCCCTACGGAACACTGCCAGCCCCTATGGAAGGAACCCTACGGGCCCCTACAGAACACTACTGGCTCCTGCGGTACTCTACAGGCCTCTAGGGAACCTACGAAGCTCTACGGAGCCCTATGCATCCTTACGGAACAGTACGGGCCCCTTCAGACCTCTGCGGGCGCTTAAGGAAACCTACAGGACCCTACGGAACTGTACGAGACTCTACAGGCCCCTAGGGAACACCACAGGCCCCTACGGAACCCTACACAACCCTCTGGAAACTTATGGCACCCTACAAGCTCCTACCAACCCCTGCGGGCACTTACACAACCCTACAGGTCCCTACGGAAATCTACGGGACTCCACAGGCCCCTAGGGAAGCCTACAGATTTCGACAGAACCCTACGAGCCCCTCTGGAACCCTACAGAATACTCCAGGACCCGACAGCACTCTACAAGACCCTTAGCAACACAACGGAACCTCACTAAAACCCTATGGGCTCCTACAGAACACTGCAGGTGCCTATGGAACCCTACAGACCCCTATGGAACCCTACAGACACCTGCGGGCACTTACAGAACCCTGCAGGCCCCTACGGAATTCTACAAGTCCATACAGAACCACACAGGGCCCTACGGAACTTTACCAGCCACTACGGAACTCTACGGGCCCCTACGGAAACGTACGAGACTCTACAGGCCCCTAGGGAACACCACAGGCCCCTACGGAACCCTACACAACCCTCCGGAAACATATGGCACCCTACAAGCTCCTACCAACCCCTGCGGGCACTTACACAACCCTACAGGCCCTTACGGAAATCTACGGGACTCTACGGGCCCCTAGGGAACGCTACAGATTTCAACGGAACCCTTCGAGCCCCTCTGGAACCCTACGGAATACTCCAGGACCCGACAGCACTCTACAAGACCCTTAGCAACACAACGGAACCTCACTAAAACCCTATGGGCTCCTACAGAACACTGCAGGTGCCTACGGAAACCTACAGACCCCTACGGAATACTACCAGCCGCTACGGAAACCTATGGCCCCTATGGAACTCTACGGAACCTGACAGAAACACTGTGGGCCCCTACAGGCCCTTGCGGGCACTTGCAGAACTCTGCAGGAACCCACCGAACTTTATGGAACCCTACCAGCCCCTACGGAAGCCTAAAGACCCTTGCAGGCAGTTACGGAATGGTACAGGGCCCTAGGCAACCTTACCAGCCACTATGGAACTCTACGGGCCCCTAGGGAAACCTGCAGAACCCTCCAGAACCTTACAGAATCCCACGGATTCCTACAGACTCCTGCGGGCACTTACTCAACCCTAGAGGCCCCTACGGAACACTGCCAGCCCCTATGGAAGGAACCCTACGGGCCCCTACAGAACACTACTGGCTCCTGCGGTACTCTACAGGCCTCTAGGGAACCTACGAAGCTCTACGGAGCCCTATGCATCCTTACGGAACAGTACGGGCCCCTTCAGACCTCTGCGGGCGCTTAAGGAAACCTACAGGACCCTACGGAACTGTACGAGACTCTACAGGCCCCTAGGGAACACCACAGGCCCCTACGGAACCCTACACAACCCTCTGGAAACTTATGGCACCCTACAAGCTCCTACCAACCCCTGCGGGCACTTACACAACCCTACAGGTCCCTACGGAAATCTACGGGACTCCACAGGCCCCTAGGGAAGCCTACAGATTTCGACGGAACCCTACGAGCCCCTCTGGAACCCTACAGAATACTCCAGGACCCGACAGCACTCTACAAGACCCTTAGCAACACAACAGAACCTCACTAAAACCCTATGGGCTCCTACAGAACACTGCAGGTGCCTACGGAACCCTACAGACCCCTATGGAACCCTACAGACACCTGCGGGCACTTACAGAACCCTGCAGGCCCCTACAGAATTCTACAGGTCCATACAGAACCACACAGGGCCCTACGGAACTTTACCAGCCACTACGGAACTCTACGGCCCCCTACGGAACCGTACGAGACTCTACAGGCCCCTAGGGAACACCACAGGCCCCTACGGAACCCTACACAACCCTCCGGAAACATATGGCACCCTACAAGCTCCTACCAACCCCTGCGGGCACTTACACAACCCTACAGGCCCCTACGGAAATCTACGGGACTCTACGGGCCCCTAGGGAACGCTACAGATTTCAACGGAACCCTTCGAGCCCCTCTGGAACCCTACGGAATACTCCAGGCCGCGACAGCACTCTACAAGACCCTTAGCAACACAACAGAACCTCACTAAAACCCTATGGGCTCCTACAGAACACTGCAGGTGCCTACGGAAACCTACAGACCCCTACGGAATACTACCAGCCACTACAGAAAAATATGGCCCCTACGGAACTCTACGGAACCTGGCAGAAACACTGTGGGCCCCTACAGGCCCTTGCGGGCACTTGCACAACTCTGCAGGAACCCACGGAACTTTATGGAACCCTACCAGCCCCTACGGAAGCCTAAAGAACATTGCAGGCAGTAACGGAACGGTACAGGGCCCTACGGAACTTTACCAGCCACTACGGAACTCTACGGGCCCCTAGGGAAACCTGCAGAACCCTCCAGAACCTTACAGAATCCCACGGATTCCTACAGACTCCTGCGGGCACTTACTCAACCCTAGAGGCCCCTACGGAACACTGCCAGCCCCTATGGAAGGAACCCTACGGGCCCCTACAGAACACTACTGGCTCCTGCGGTACTCCAGAGGCCTCTAGGAAACCTACGAAGCTCTACGGAGCCCAGTGGATCCTTACAGAACAGTACGGGCCCCTTCAGAGCTCTGCAGGCGCTTAAGGAAACCTACAGGTCCCTACGGAACTGTACGAGACTCTACAGGCCCCTAGAGAACACTACAGGCCCCTACGGAACTGTACGAGACTCTACTGGCCCCTAGGGAACACCACAGGCCCCTACAGAACCCTACACAACCCTCTGGAAACTTATGGAACCCTACAAGCTCCTACCAACCCCTGCGGGCACTTACACAACCCTACAGGTCCCTACGGAAATCTACGGGACTCTACGGGCCCCTAGGGAACCCTACAGTTTTTGATGGAACCCTATAAGCCCCTCTGGAACACTATAGAATACTCCAGGACCCGACAGCACTCTACAAGACCCTTAGCAACACAACGGAACCTCACTAAAACCCTGTGGGCTCCTACAGAACACTGCAGGTGCCTACGGAACCCTACAGACCCCTACGGAATACTACCAGCCGCTACGGAAACCTATGGCCCCTATGGAACTCTACGGAACCGGACAGAAACACTGTGGGCCCCTACAGGCCCTTGCGGGCACTTGCAGAACTCTGCAGGAACCCACAGAACTTTATGGAAACCTACCAGCCCCTACGGAAGCCTAAAGACCCTTGCAGGCAGTTACGGAATGGTACAGGGCCCTAGGGAACCTTACCAGCCACTACGGAACTCTACGGGCCCCTAGGGAAACCTGCAGAACCCTCCAGAACCTTACAGAATCCCACGGATTCCTACAGACTCCTGCGGGCACTTACTCAACCCTAGAGGCCCCTACGGAACACTGCCAGCCCCTATGGAAGGAACCGTACGGGTCCCTACAGAACACTACTAGCTCCTGCGGTACTCTACAGGCCTCTAGGGAACCTATGAAGCTCTACGGAGCCCTATGGATCCTTACGGAACAGTACGGGCCCCTTCAGACCTCTGCGGGCGCTTAAGGAAACCTACAGGACCCTACGGAACTGTACGAGACTCTACAGGCCCCTAGGGAACACCACAGGCCCCTACGGAACCCTACACAACCCTCCGGAAACATATGGCACCCTACAAGCTCCTACCAACCCCTGCGGGCACTTACACAACCCTACAGGTCCCTACGGAAATCTACGGGACTCCACAGGCCCCTAGGGAAGCCTACAGATTTCGACGGAACCCTACGAGCCCCTCTGGAACCCTACAGAATACTCCAGGACCCGACAGCACTCTACAAGACCCTTAGCAACACAACGGAACCTCACTAAAACCCTATGGGCTCCTACAGAACACTGCAGGTGCCTATGGAACCCTACAGACCCCTACGGAACCCTACAGACACCTGCGGGCACTTACAGAACCCTGCAGGCCCCTACGGAATTCTACAGGTCCATACAGAACCCCACAGGGCCCTACGGAACTTTACCAGCCACTACAGAACTCTACGGGCCCCTACGGAACCCTGCAGAACCCTCCGGAACCTTACAGAATCCCACACACTCTTACAGACTCCTGCGGGCACTTACACAACCCTAGAGGCCCCTACGGAACACTGCCAGCTCCTATGGAAGGAACCCTACGGGTCCCTACAGAACACTACTGGCTCCTGCGGTACTCCAGAGGCCTCTAGGAAACCTACGAAGCTCTACAGAGCCCAGTGGATCCTTACAGAACAGTACGGGCCCCTTCAGAGCTCTGCAGGCCCTTAAGGAAACCTACAGGTCCCTACGGAACTGTACGAGACTCTACAGGCCCCTAGGGAACACCACAGGCCCCTACGGAACCCTACACAACCCTCCGGAAACATATGGCACCCTACAAGCTCCTACCAACCCCTGCGGGCACTTACACAACCCTACAGGTCCCTACGGAAATCTACGGGACTCCACAGGCCCCTAGGGAAGCCTACAGATTTCGACGGAACCCTACGAGCCCCTCTGGAACCCTACAGAATACTCCAGGACCCGACAGCACTCTACAAGACCCTTAGCAACACAACGGAACCTCACTAAAACCCTATGGGCTCCTACAGAACACTGCAGGTGCCTATGGAACCCTACAGACCCCTATGGAACCCTACAGACACCTGCGGGCACTTACAGAACCCTGCAGGCCCCTACGGAATTCTACAAGTCCATACAGAACCACACAGGGCCCTACGGAACTTTACCAGCCACTACGGAACTCTACGGGCCCCTACGGAAACGTACGAGACTCTACAGGCCCCTAGGGAACACCACAGGCCCCTACGGAACCCTACACAACCCTCCGGAAACATATGGCACCCTACAAGCTCCTACCAACCCCTGCGGGCACTTACACAACCCTACAGGCCCTTACGGAAATCTACGGGACTCTACGGGCCCCTAGGGAACGCTACAGATTTCAACGGAACCCTTCGAGCCCCTCTGGAACCCTACGGAATACTCCAGGACCCGACAGCACTCTACAAGACCCTTAGCAACACAACGGAACCTCACTAAAACCCTATGGGCTCCTACAGAACACTGCAGGTGCCTACGGAAACCTACAGACCCCTACGGAATACTACCAGCCGCTACGGAAACCTATGGCCCCTATGGAACTCTACGGAACCTGACAGAAACACTGTGGGCCCCTACAGGCCCTTGCGGGCACTTGCAGAACTCTGCAGGAACCCACCGAACTTTATGGAACCCTACCAGCCCCTACGGAAGCCTAAAGACCCTTGCAGGCAGTTACGGAATGGTACAGGGCCCTAGGCAACCTTACCAGCCACTATGGAACTCTACGGGCCCCTAGGGAAACCTGCAGAACCCTCCAGAACCTTACAGAATCCCACGGATTCCTACAGACTCCTGCGGGCACTTACTCAACCCTAGAGGCCCCTACGGAACACTGCCAGCCCCTATGGAAGGAACCCTACGGGCCCCTACAGAACACTACTGGCTCCTGCGGTACTCTACAGGCCTCTAGGGAACCTACGAAGCTCTACGGAGCCCTATGCATCCTTACGGAACAGTACGGGCCCCTTCAGACCTCTGCGGGCGCTTAAGGAAACCTACAGGACCCTACGGAACTGTACGAGACTCTACAGGCCCCTAGGGAACACCACAGGCCCCTACGGAACCCTACACAACCCTCTGGAAACTTATGGCACCCTACAAGCTCCTACCAACCCCTGCGGGCACTTACACAACCCTACAGGTCCCTACGGAAATCTACGGGACTCCACAGGCCCCTAGGGAAGCCTACAGATTTCGACGGAACCCTACGAGCCCCTCTGGAACCCTACAGAATACTCCAGGACCCGACAGCACTCTACAAGACCCTTAGCAACACAACGGAACCTCACTAAAACCCTATGGGCTCCTACAGAACACTGCAGGTGCCTATGGAACCCTACAGACCCCTATGGAACCCTACAGACACCTGCGGGCACTTACAGAACCCTGCAGGCCCCTACGGAATTCTACAAGTCCATACAGAACCACACAGGGCCCTACGGAACTTTACCAGCCACTACGGAACTCTACGGGCCCCTACGGAAACGTACGAGACTCTACAGGCCCCTAGGGAACACCACAGGCCCCTACGGAACCCTACACAACCCTCCGGAAACATATGGCACCCTACAAGCTCCTACCAACCCCTGCGGGCACTTACACAACCCTACAGGCCCTTACGGAAATCTACGGGACTCTACGGGCCCCTAGGGAACGCTACAGATTTCAACGGAACCCTTCGAGCCCCTCTGGAACCCTACGGAATACTCCAGGACCCGACAGCACTCTACAAGACCCTTAGCAACACAACGGAACCTCACTAAAACCCTATGGGCTCCTACAGAACACTGCAGGTGCCTACGGAAACCTACAGACCCCTACGGAATACTACCAGCCGCTACGGAAACCTATGGCCCCTATGGAACTCTACGGAACCTGACAGAAACACTGTGGGCCCCTACAGGCCCTTGCGGGCACTTGCAGAACTCTGCAGGAACCCACCGAACTTTATGGAACCCTACCAGCCCCTACGGAAGCCTAAAGACCCTTGCAGGCAGTTACGGAATGGTACAGGGCCCTAGGCAACCTTACCAGCCACTATGGAACTCTACGGGCCCCTAGGGAAACCTGCAGAACCCTCCAGAACCTTACAGAATCCCACGGATTCCTACAGACTCCTGCGGGCACTTACTCAACCCTAGAGGCCCCTACGGAACACTGCCAGCCCCTATGGAAGGAACCCTACGGGCCCCTACAGAACACTACTGGCTCCTGCGGTACTCTACAGGCCTCTAGGGAACCTACGAAGCTCTACGGAGCCCTATGCATCCTTACGGAACAGTACGGGCCCCTTCAGACCTCTGCGGGCGCTTAAGGAAACCTACAGGACCCTACGGAACTGTACGAGACTCTACAGGCCCCTAGGGAACACCACAGGCCCCTACGGAACCCTACACAACCCTCTGGAAACTTATGGCACCCTACAAGCTCCTACCAACCCCTGCGGGCACTTACACAACCCTACAGGTCCCTACGGAAATCTACGGGACTCCACAGGCCCCTAGGGAAGCCTACAGATTTCGACAGAACCCTACGAGCCCCTCTGGAACCCTACAGAATACTCCAGGACCCGACAGCACTCTACAAGACCCTTAGCAACACAACGGAACCTCACTAAAACCCTATGGGCTCCTACAGAACACTGCAGGTGCCTATGGAACCCTACAGACCCCTATGGAACCCTACAGACACCTGCGGGCACTTACAGAACCCTGCAGGCCCCTACGGAATTCTACAAGTCCATACAGAACCACACAGGGCCCTACGGAACTTTACCAGCCACTACGGAACTCTACGGGCCCCTACGGAAACGTACGAGACTCTACAGGCCCCTAGGGAACACCACAGGCCCCTACGGAACCCTACACAACCCTCCGGAAACATATGGCACCCTACAAGCTCCTACCAACCCCTGCGGGCACTTACACAACCCTACAGGCCCTTACGGAAATCTACGGGACTCTACGGGCCCCTAGGGAACGCTACAGATTTCAACGGAACCCTTCGAGCCCCTCTGGAACCCTACGGAATACTCCAGGACCCGACAGCACTCTACAAGACCCTTAGCAACACAACGGAACCTCACTAAAACCCTATGGGCTCCTACAGAACACTGCAGGTGCCTACGGAAACCTACAGACCCCTACGGAATACTACCAGCCGCTACGGAAACCTATGGCCCCTATGGAACTCTACGGAACCTGACAGAAACACTGTGGGCCCCTACAGGCCCTTGCGGGCACTTGCAGAACTCTGCAGGAACCCACCGAACTTTATGGAACCCTACCAGCCCCTACGGAAGCCTAAAGACCCTTGCAGGCAGTTACGGAATGGTACAGGGCCCTAGGCAACCTTACCAGCCACTATGGAACTCTACGGGCCCCTAGGGAAACCTGCAGAACCCTCCAGAACCTTACAGAATCCCACGGATTCCTACAGACTCCTGCGGGCACTTACTCAACCCTAGAGGCCCCTACGGAACACTGCCAGCCCCTATGGAAGGAACCCTACGGGCCCCTACAGAACACTACTGGCTCCTGCGGTACTCTACAGGCCTCTAGGGAACCTACGAAGCTCTACGGAGCCCTATGCATCCTTACGGAACAGTACGGGCCCCTTCAGACCTCTGCGGGCGCTTAAGGAAACCTACAGGACCCTACGGAACTGTACGAGACTCTACAGGCCCCTAGGGAACACCACAGGCCCCTACGGAACCCTACACAACCCTCTGGAAACTTATGGCACCCTACAAGCTCCTACCAACCCCTGCGGGCACTTACACAACCCTACAGGTCCCTACGGAAATCTACGGGACTCCACAGGCCCCTAGGGAAGCCTACAGATTTCGACGGAACCCTACGAGCCCCTCTGGAACCCTACAGAATACTCCAGGACCCGACAGCACTCTACAAGACCCTTAGCAACACAACAGAACCTCACTAAAACCCTATGGGCTCCTACAGAACACTGCAGGTGCCTACGGAACCCTACAGACCCCTATGGAACCCTACAGACACCTGCGGGCACTTACAGAACCCTGCAGGCCCCTACAGAATTCTACAGGTCCATACAGAACCACACAGGGCCCTACGGAACTTTACCAGCCACTACGGAACTCTACGGCCCCCTACGGAACCGTACGAGACTCTACAGGCCCCTAGGGAACACCACAGGCCCCTACGGAACCCTACACAACCCTCCGGAAACATATGGCACCCTACAAGCTCCTACCAACCCCTGCGGGCACTTACACAACCCTACAGGCCCCTACGGAAATCTACGGGACTCTACGGGCCCCTAGGGAACGCTACAGATTTCAACGGAACCCTTCGAGCCCCTCTGGAACCCTACGGAATACTCCAGGCCGCGACAGCACTCTACAAGACCCTTAGCAACACAACAGAACCTCACTAAAACCCTATGGGCTCCTACAGAACACTGCAGGTGCCTACGGAAACCTACAGACCCCTACGGAATACTACCAGCCACTACAGAAAAATATGGCCCCTACGGAACTCTACGGAACCTGGCAGAAACACTGTGGGCCCCTACAGGCCCTTGCGGGCACTTGCACAACTCTGCAGGAACCCACGGAACTTTATGGAACCCTACCAGCCCCTACGGAAGCCTAAAGAACATTGCAGGCAGTAACGGAACGGTACAGGGCCCTACGGAACTTTACCAGCCACTACGGAACTCTACGGGCCCCTAGGGAAACCTGCAGAACCCTCCAGAACCTTACAGAATCCCACGGATTCCTACAGACTCCTGCGGGCACTTACTCAACCCTAGAGGCCCCTACGGAACACTGCCAGCCCCTATGGAAGGAACCCTACGGGCCCCTACAGAACACTACTGGCTCCTGCGGTACTCCAGAGGCCTCTAGGAAACCTACGAAGCTCTACGGAGCCCAGTGGATCCTTACAGAACAGTACGGGCCCCTTCAGAGCTCTGCAGGCGCTTAAGGAAACCTACAGGTCCCTACGGAACTGTACGAGACTCTACAGGCCCCTAGAGAACACTACAGGCCCCTACGGAACTGTACGAGACTCTACTGGCCCCTAGGGAACACCACAGGCCCCTACAGAACCCTACACAACCCTCTGGAAACTTATGGAACCCTACAAGCTCCTACCAACCCCTGCGGGCACTTACACAACCCTACAGGTCCCTACGGAAATCTACGGGACTCTACGGGCCCCTAGGGAACCCTACAGTTTTTGATGGAACCCTATAAGCCCCTCTGGAACACTATAGAATACTCCAGGACCCGACAGCACTCTACAAGACCCTTAGCAACACAACGGAACCTCACTAAAACCCTGTGGGCTCCTACAGAACACTGCAGGTGCCTACGGAACCCTACAGACCCCTACGGAATACTACCAGCCGCTACGGAAACCTATGGCCCCTATGGAACTCTACGGAACCGGACAGAAACACTGTGGGCCCCTACAGGCCCTTGCGGGCACTTGCAGAACTCTGCAGGAACCCACAGAACTTTATGGAAACCTACCAGCCCCTACGGAAGCCTAAAGACCCTTGCAGGCAGTTACGGAATGGTACAGGGCCCTAGGGAACCTTACCAGCCACTACGGAACTCTACGGGCCCCTAGGGAAACCTGCAGAACCCTCCAGAACCTTACAGAATCCCACGGATTCCTACAGACTCCTGCGGGCACTTACTCAACCCTAGAGGCCCCTACGGAACACTGCCAGCCCCTATGGAAGGAACCGTACGGGTCCCTACAGAACACTACTAGCTCCTGCGGTACTCTACAGGCCTCTAGGGAACCTATGAAGCTCTACGGAGCCCTATGGATCCTTACGGAACAGTACGGGCCCCTTCAGACCTCTGCGGGCGCTTAAGGAAACCTACAGGACCCTACGGAACTGTACGAGACTCTACAGGCCCCTAGGGAACACCACAGGCCCCTACGGAACCCTACACAACCCTCCGGAAACATATGGCACCCTACAAGCTCCTACCAACCCCTGCGGGCACTTACACAACCCTACAGGTCCCTACGGAAATCTACGGGACTCCACAGGCCCCTAGGGAAGCCTACAGATTTCGACGGAACCCTACGAGCCCCTCTGGAACCCTACAGAATACTCCAGGACCCGACAGCACTCTACAAGACCCTTAGCAACACAACGGAACCTCACTAAAACCCTATGGGCTCCTACAGAACACTGCAGGTGCCTATGGAACCCTACAGACCCCTACGGAACCCTACAGACACCTGCGGGCACTTACAGAACCCTGCAGGCCCCTACGGAATTCTACAGGTCCATACAGAACCCCACAGGGCCCTACGGAACTTTACCAGCCACTACAGAACTCTACGGGCCCCTACGGAACCCTGCAGAACCCTCCGGAACCTTACAGAATCCCACACACTCTTACAGACTCCTGCGGGCACTTACACAACCCTAGAGGCCCCTACGGAACACTGCCAGCTCCTATGGAAGGAACCCTACGGGTCCCTACAGAACACTACTGGCTCCTGCGGTACTCCAGAGGCCTCTAGGAAACCTACGAAGCTCTACAGAGCCCAGTGGATCCTTACAGAACAGTACGGGCCCCTTCAGAGCTCTGCAGGCCCTTAAGGAAACCTACAGGTCCCTACGGAACTGTACGAGACTCTACAGGCCCCTAGGGAACACCACAGGCCCCTACGGAACCCTACACAACCCTCCGGAAACATATGGCACCCTACAAGCTCCTACCAACCCCTGCGGGCACTTACACAACCCTACAGGTCCCTACGGAAATCTACGGGACTCCACAGGCCCCTAGGGAAGCCTACAGATTTCGACGGAACCCTACGAGCCCCTCTGGAACCCTACAGAATACTCCAGGACCCGACAGCACTCTACAAGACCCTTAGCAACACAACGGAACCTCACTAAAACCCTATGGGCTCCTACAGAACACTGCAGGTGCCTATGGAACCCTACAGACCCCTATGGAACCCTACAGACACCTGCGGGCACTTACAGAACCCTGCAGGCCCCTACGGAATTCTACAAGTCCATACAGAACCACACAGGGCCCTACGGAACTTTACCAGCCACTACGGAACTCTACGGGCCCCTACGGAAACGTACGAGACTCTACAGGCCCCTAGGGAACACCACAGGCCCCTACGGAACCCTACACAACCCTCCGGAAACATATGGCACCCTACAAGCTCCTACCAACCCCTGCGGGCACTTACACAACCCTACAGGCCCTTACGGAAATCTACGGGACTCTACGGGCCCCTAGGGAACGCTACAGATTTCAACGGAACCCTTCGAGCCCCTCTGGAACCCTACGGAATACTCCAGGACCCGACAGCACTCTACAAGACCCTTAGCAACACAACGGAACCTCACTAAAACCCTATGGGCTCCTACAGAACACTGCAGGTGCCTACGGAAACCTACAGACCCCTACGGAATACTACCAGCCGCTACGGAAACCTATGGCCCCTATGGAACTCTACGGAACCTGACAGAAACACTGTGGGCCCCTACAGGCCCTTGCGGGCACTTGCAGAACTCTGCAGGAACCCACCGAACTTTATGGAACCCTACCAGCCCCTACGGAAGCCTAAAGACCCTTGCAGGCAGTTACGGAATGGTACAGGGCCCTAGGCAACCTTACCAGCCACTATGGAACTCTACGGGCCCCTAGGGAAACCTGCAGAACCCTCCAGAACCTTACAGAATCCCACGGATTCCTACAGACTCCTGCGGGCACTTACTCAACCCTAGAGGCCCCTACGGAACACTGCCAGCCCCTATGGAAGGAACCCTACGGGCCCCTACAGAACACTACTGGCTCCTGCGGTACTCTACAGGCCTCTAGGGAACCTACGAAGCTCTACGGAGCCCTATGCATCCTTACGGAACAGTACGGGCCCCTTCAGACCTCTGCGGGCGCTTAAGGAAACCTACAGGACCCTACGGAACTGTACGAGACTCTACAGGCCCCTAGGGAACACCACAGGCCCCTACGGAACCCTACACAACCCTCTGGAAACTTATGGCACCCTACAAGCTCCTACCAACCCCTGCGGGCACTTACACAACCCTACAGGTCCCTACGGAAATCTACGGGACTCCACAGGCCCCTAGGGAAGCCTACAGATTTCGACGGAACCCTACGAGCCCCTCTGGAACCCTACAGAATACTCCAGGACCCGACAGCACTCTACAAGACCCTTAGCAACACAACGGAACCTCACTAAAACCCTATGGGCTCCTACAGAACACTGCAGGTGCCTATGGAACCCTACAGACCCCTATGGAACCCTACAGACACCTGCGGGCACTTACAGAACCCTGCAGGCCCCTACGGAATTCTACAAGTCCATACAGAACCACACAGGGCCCTACGGAACTTTACCAGCCACTACGGAACTCTACGGGCCCCTACGGAAACGTACGAGACTCTACAGGCCCCTAGGGAACACCACAGGCCCCTACGGAACCCTACACAACCCTCCGGAAACATATGGCACCCTACAAGCTCCTACCAACCCCTGCGGGCACTTACACAACCCTACAGGCCCTTACGGAAATCTACGGGACTCTACGGGCCCCTAGGGAACGCTACAGATTTCAACGGAACCCTTCGAGCCCCTCTGGAACCCTACGGAATACTCCAGGACCCGACAGCACTCTACAAGACCCTTAGCAACACAACGGAACCTCACTAAAACCCTATGGGCTCCTACAGAACACTGCAGGTGCCTACGGAAACCTACAGACCCCTACGGAATACTACCAGCCGCTACGGAAACCTATGGCCCCTATGGAACTCTACGGAACCTGACAGAAACACTGTGGGCCCCTACAGGCCCTTGCGGGCACTTGCAGAACTCTGCAGGAACCCACCGAACTTTATGGAACCCTACCAGCCCCTACGGAAGCCTAAAGACCCTTGCAGGCAGTTACGGAATGGTACAGGGCCCTAGGCAACCTTACCAGCCACTATGGAACTCTACGGGCCCCTAGGGAAACCTGCAGAACCCTCCAGAACCTTACAGAATCCCACGGATTCCTACAGACTCCTGCGGGCACTTACTCAACCCTAGAGGCCCCTACGGAACACTGCCAGCCCCTATGGAAGGAACCCTACGGGCCCCTACAGAACACTACTGGCTCCTGCGGTACTCTACAGGCCTCTAGGGAACCTACGAAGCTCTACGGAGCCCTATGCATCCTTACGGAACAGTACGGGCCCCTTCAGACCTCTGCGGGCGCTTAAGGAAACCTACAGGACCCTACGGAACTGTACGAGACTCTACAGGCCCCTAGGGAACACCACAGGCCCCTACGGAACCCTACACAACCCTCTGGAAACTTATGGCACCCTACAAGCTCCTACCAACCCCTGCGGGCACTTACACAACCCTACAGGTCCCTACGGAAATCTACGGGACTCCACAGGCCCCTAGGGAAGCCTACAGATTTCGACGGAACCCTACGAGCCCCTCTGGAACCCTACAGAATACTCCAGGACCCGACAGCACTCTACAAGACCCTTAGCAACACAACAGAACCTCACTAAAACCCTATGGGCTCCTACAGAACACTGCAGGTGCCTACGGAACCCTACAGACCCCTATGGAACCCTACAGACACCTGCGGGCACTTACAGAACCCTGCAGGCCCCTACAGAATTCTACAGGTCCATACAGAACCCCACAGGGCCCTACGGAACTTTACCAGCCACTACGGAACTCTACGGCCCCCTACGGAACCGTACGAGACTCTACAGGCCCCTAGGGAACACCACAGGCCCCTACGGAACCCTACACAACCCTCCGGAAACATATGGCACCCTACAAGCTCCTACCAACCCCTGCGGGCACTTACACAACCCTACAGGCCCCTACGGAAATCTACGGGACTCTACGGGCCCCTAGGGAACGCTACAGATTTCAACGGAACCCTTCGAGCCCCTCTGGAACCCTACGGAATACTCCAGGCCGCGACAGCACTCTACAAGACCCTTAGCAACACAACAGAACCTCACTAAAACCCTATGGGCTCCTACAGAACACTGCAGGTGCCTACGGAAACCTACAGACCCCTACGGAATACTACCAGCCACTACAGAAAAATATGGCCCCTACGGAACTCTACGGAACCTGGCAGAAACACTGTGGGCCCCTACAGGCCCTTGCGGGCACTTGCACAACTCTGCAGGAACCCACGGAACTTTATGGAACCCTACCAGCCCCTACGGAAGCCTAAAGAACATTGCAGGCAGTTACGGAACGGTACAGGGCCCTACGGAACTTTACCAGCCACTACGGAACTCTACGGGCCCCTAGGGAAACCTGCAGAACCCTCCAGAACCTTACAGAATCCCACGGATTCCTACAGACTCCTGCGGGCACTTACTCAACCCTAGAGGCCCCTACGGAACACTGCCAGCCCCTATGGAAGGAACCCTACGGGCCCCTACAGAACACTACTGGCTCCTGCGGTACTCCAGAGGCCTCTAGGAAACCTACGAAGCTCTACGGAGCCCAGTGGATCCTTACAGAACAGTACGGGCCCCTTCAGAGCTCTGCAGGCGCTTAAGGAAACCTACAGGTCCCTACGGAACTGTACGAGACTCTACAGGCCCCTAGAGAACACTACAGGCCCCTACGGAACTGTACGAGACTCTATTGGCCCCTAGGGAACACCACAGGCCCCTACAGAACCCTACACAACCCTCTGGAAACTTATGGAACCCTACAAGCTCCTACCAACCCCTGCGGGCACTTACACAACCCTACAGGTCCCTACGGAAATCTACGGGACTCTACGGGCCCCTAGGGAACCCTACAGTTTTTGATGGAACCCTATAAGCCCCTCTGGAACACTATAGAATACTCCAGGACCCGACAGCACTCTACAAGACCCTTAGCAACACAACGGAACCTCACTAAAACCCTATGGGCTCCTACAGAACACTGCAGGTGCCTACGGAACCCTACAGACCCCTACGGAATACTACCAGCCGCTACGGAAACCTATGGCCCCTATGGAACTCTACGGAACCGGACAGAAACACTGTGGGCCCCTACAGGCCCTTGCGGGCACTTGCAGAACTCTGCAGGAACCCACAGAACTTTATGGAAACCTACCAGCCCCTACGGAAGCCTAAAGACCCTTGCAGGCAGTTACGGAATGGTACAGGGCCCTAGGGAACCTTACCAGCCACTACGGAACTCTACGGGCCCCTAGGGAAACCTGCAGAACCCTCCAGAACCTTACAGAATCCCACGGATTCCTACAGACTCCTGTGGGCACTTACTCAACCCTAGAGGCCCCTACGGAACACTGCCAGCCCCTATGGAAGGAACCGTACGGGTCCCTACAGAACACTACTAGCTCCTGCGGTACTCTACAGGCCTCTAGGGAACCTACGAAGCTCTACGGAGCCCTATGGATCCTTACGGAACAGTACGGGCCCCTTCAGACCTCTGCGGGCGCTTAAGGAAACCTACAGGACCCTACGGAACTGTACGAGACTCTACAGGCCCCTAGGGAACACCACAGGCCCCTACGGAACCCTACACAACCCTCCGGAAACATATGGCACCCTACAAGCTCCTACCAACCCCTGCGGGCACTTACACAACCCTACAGGTCCCTACGGAAATCTACGGGACTCCACAGGCCCCTAGGGAAGCCTACAGATTTCGACGGAACCCTACGAGCCCCTCTGGAACCCTACAGAATACTCCAGGACCCGACAGCACTCTACAAGACCCTTAGCAACACAACGGAACCTCACTAAAACCCTATGGGCTCCTACAGAACACTGCAGGTGCCTATGGAACCCTACAGACCCCTACGGAACCCTACAGACACCTGCGGGCACTTACAGAACCCTGCAGGCCCCTACGGAATTCTACAGGTCCATACAGAACCCCACAGGGCCCTACGGAACTTTACCAGCCACTACAGAACTCTACGGGCCCCTACGGAACCCTGCAGAACCCTCCGGAACCTTACAGAATCCCACACACTCTTACAGACTCCTGCGGGCACTTACTCAACCCTAGAGGCCCCTACGGAACACTGCCAGCCCCTATGGAAGGAACCCTACGGGTCCCTACAGAACACTACTGGCTCCTGCGGTACTCCAGAGGCCTCTAGGAAACCTACGAAGCTCTACAGAGCCCAGTGGATCCTTACAGAACAGTACGGGCCCCTTCAGAGCTCTGCAGGCCCTTAAGGAAACCTACAGGTCCCTACGGAACTGTACGAGACTCTACAGGCCCCTAGGGAACACCACAGGCCCCTACGGAACCCTACACAACCCTCCGGAAACATATGGCACCCTACAAGCTCCTACCAACCCCTGCGGGCACTTACACAACCCTACAGGTCCCTACGGAAATCTACGGGACTCCACAGGCCCCTAGGGAAGCCTACAGATTTCGACGGAACCCTACGAGCCCCTCTGGAACCCTACAGAATACTCCAGGACCCGACAGCACTCTACAAGACCCTTAGCAACACAACGGAACCTCACTAAAACCCTATGGGCTCCTACAGAACACTGCAGGTGCCTATGGAACCCTACAGACCCCTATGGAACCCTACAGACACCTGCGGGCACTTACAGAACCCTGCAGGCCCCTACGGAATTCTACAAGTCCATACAGAACCACACAGGGCCCTACGGAACTTTACCAGCCACTACGGAACTCTACGGGCCCCTACGGAAACGTACGAGACTCTACAGGCCCCTAGGGAACACCACAGGCCCCTACGGAACCCTACACAACCCTCCGGAAACATATGGCACCCTACAAGCTCCTACCAACCCCTGCGGGCACTTACACAACCCTACAGGCCCTTACGGAAATCTACGGGACTCTACGGGCCCCTAGGGAACGCTACAGATTTCAACGGAACCCTTCGAGCCCCTCTGGAACCCTACGGAATACTCCAGGACCCGACAGCACTCTACAAGACCCTTAGCAACACAACGGAACCTCACTAAAACCCTATGGGCTCCTACAGAACACTGCAGGTGCCTACGGAAACCTACAGACCCCTACGGAATACTACCAGCCGCTACGGAAACCTATGGCCCCTATGGAACTCTACGGAACCTGACAGAAACACTGTGGGCCCCTACAGGCCCTTGCGGGCACTTGCAGAACTCTGCAGGAACCCACCGAACTTTATGGAACCCTACCAGCCCCTACGGAAGCCTAAAGACCCTTGCAGGCAGTTACGGAATGGTACAGGGCCCTAGGCAACCTTACCAGCCACTATGGAACTCTACGGGCCCCTAGGGAAACCTGCAGAACCCTCCAGAACCTTACAGAATCCCACGGATTCCTACAGACTCCTGCGGGCACTTACTCAACCCTAGAGGCCCCTACGGAACACTGCCAGCCCCTATGGAAGGAACCCTACGGGCCCCTACAGAACACTACTGGCTCCTGCGGTACTCTACAGGCCTCTAGGGAACCTACGAAGCTCTACGGAGCCCTATGCATCCTTACGGAACAGTACGGGCCCCTTCAGACCTCTGCGGGCGCTTAAGGAAACCTACAGGACCCTACGGAACTGTACGAGACTCTACAGGCCCCTAGGGAACACCACAGGCCCCTACGGAACCCTACACAACCCTCTGGAAACTTATGGCACCCTACAAGCTCCTACCAACCCCTGCGGGCACTTACACAACCCTACAGGTCCCTACGGAAATCTACGGGACTCCACAGGCCCCTAGGGAAGCCTACAGATTTCGACGGAACCCTACGAGCCCCTCTGGAACCCTACAGAATACTCCAGGACCCGACAGCACTCTACAAGACCCTTAGCAACACAACGGAACCTCACTAAAACCCTATGGGCTCCTACAGAACACTGCAGGTGCCTATGGAACCCTACAGACCCCTATGGAACCCTACAGACACCTGCGGGCACTTACAGAACCCTGCAGGCCCCTACGGAATTCTACAAGTCCATACAGAACCACACAGGGCCCTACGGAACTTTACCAGCCACTACGGAACTCTACGGGCCCCTACGGAAACGTACGAGACTCTACAGGCCCCTAGGGAACACCACAGGCCCCTACGGAACCCTACACAACCCTCCGGAAACATATGGCACCCTACAAGCTCCTACCAACCCCTGCGGGCACTTACACAACCCTACAGGCCCTTACGGAAATCTACGGGACTCTACGGGCCCCTAGGGAACGCTACAGATTTCAACGGAACCCTTCGAGCCCCTCTGGAACCCTACGGAATACTCCAGGACCCGACAGCACTCTACAAGACCCTTAGCAACACAACGGAACCTCACTAAAACCCTATGGGCTCCTACAGAACACTGCAGGTGCCTACGGAAACCTACAGACCCCTACGGAATACTACCAGCCGCTACGGAAACCTATGGCCCCTATGGAACTCTACGGAACCTGGCAGAAACACTGTGGGCCCCTACAGGCCCTTGCGGGCACTTGCACAACTCTGCAGGAACCCACGGAACTTTATGGAACCCTACCAGCCCCTACGGAAGCCTAAAGAACATTGCAGGCAGTTACGGAACGGTACAGGGCCCTACGGAACTTTACCAGCCACTACGGAACTCTACGGGCCCCTAGGGAAACCTGCAGAACCCTCCAGAACCTTACAGAATCCCACGGATTCCTACAGACTCCTGCGGGCACTTACTCAACCCTAGAGGCCCCTACGGAACACTGCCAGCCCCTATGGAAGGAACCCTACGGGCCCCTACAGAACACTACTGGCTCCTGCGGTACTCCAGAGGCCTCTAGGAAACCTACGAAGCTCTACGGAGCCCAGTGGATCCTTACAGAACAGTACGGGCCCCTTCAGAGCTCTGCAGGCGCTTAAGGAAACCTACAGGTCCCTACGGAACTGTACGAGACTCTACAGGCCCCTAGAGAACACTACAGGCCCCTACGGAACTGTACGAGACTCTACTGGCCCCTAGGGAACACCACAGGCCCCTACAGAACCCTACACAACCCTCTGGAAACTTATGGAACCCTACAAGCTCCTACCAACCCCTGCGGGCACTTACACAACCCTACAGGTCCCTACGGAAATCTACGGGACTCTACGGGCCCCTAGGGAACCCTACAGTTTTTGATGGAACCCTATAAGCCCCTCTGGAACACTATAGAATACTCCAGGACCCGACAGCACTCTACAAGACCCTTAGCAACACAACGGAACCTCACTAAAACCCTGTGGGCTCCTACAGAACACTGCAGGTGCCTACGGAACCCTACAGACCCCTACGGAATACTACCAGCCGCTACGGAAACCTATGGCCCCTATGGAACTCTACGGAACCGGACAGAAACACTGTGGGCCCCTACAGGCCCTTGCGGGCACTTGCAGAACTCTGCAGGAACCCACAGAACTTTATGGAAACCTACCAGCCCCTACGGAAGCCTAAAGACCCTTGCAGGCAGTTACGGAATGGTACAGGGCCCTAGGGAACCTTACCAGCCACTACGGAACTCTACGGGCCCCTAGGGAAACCTGCAGAACCCTCCAGAACCTTACAGAATCCCACGGATTCCTACAGACTCCTGCGGGCACTTACTCAACCCTAGAGGCCCCTACGGAACACTGCCAGCCCCTATGGAAGGAACCGTACGGGTCCCTACAGAACACTACTAGCTCCTGCGGTACTCTACAGGCCTCTAGGGAACCTATGAAGCTCTACGGAGCCCTATGGATCCTTACGGAACAGTACGGGCCCCTTCAGACCTCTGCGGGCGCTTAAGGAAACCTACAGGACCCTACGGAACTGTACGAGACTCTACAGGCCCCTAGGGAACACCACAGGCCCCTACGGAACCCTACACAACCCTCCGGAAACATATGGCACCCTACAAGCTCCTACCAACCCCTGCGGGCACTTACACAACCCTACAGGTCCCTACGGAAATCTACGGGACTCCACAGGCCCCTAGGGAAGCCTACAGATTTCGACGGAACCCTACGAGCCCCTCTCGAACCCTACAGAATACTCCAGGACCCGACAGCACTCTACAAGACCCTTAGCAACACAACGGAACCTCACTAAAACCCTATGGGCTCCTACAGAACACTGCAGGTGCCTATGGAACCCTACAGACCCCTACGGAACCCTACAGACACCTGCGGGCACTTACAGAACCCTGCAGGCCCCTACGGAATTCTACAGGTCCATACAGAACCCCACAGGGCCCTACGGAACTTTACCAGCCACTACAGAACTCTACGGGCCCCTACGGAAACGTACGAGACTCTACAGGCCCCTAGGGAACACCACAGGCCCCTACGGAACCCTACACAACCCTCCGGAAACATATGGCACCCTACAAGCTCCTACCAACCCCTGCGGGCACTTACACAACCCTACAGGCCCTTACGGAAATCTACGGGACTCTACGGGCCCCTAGGGAACGCTACAGATTTCAACGGAACCCTTCGAGCCCCTCTGGAACCCTACGGAATACTCCAGGACCCGACAGCACTCTACAAGACCCTTAGCAACACAACGGAACCTCACTAAAACCCTATGGGCTCCTACAGAACACTGCAGGTGCCTACGGAAACCTACAGACCCCTACGGAATACTACCAGCCGCTACGGAAACCTATGGCCCCTATGGAACTCTACGGAACCTGACAGAAACACTGTGGGCCCCTACAGGCCCTTGCGGGCACTTGCAGAACTCTGCAGGAACCCACCGAACTTTATGGAACCCTACCAGCCCCTACGGAAGCCTAAAGACCCTTGCAGGCAGTTACGGAATGGTACAGGGCCCTAGGCAACCTTACCAGCCACTATGGAACTCTACGGGCCCCTAGGGAAACCTGCAGAACCCTCCAGAACCTTACAGAATCCCACGGATTCCTACAGACTCCTGCGGGCACTTACTCAACCCTAGAGGCCCCTACGGAACACTGCCAGCCCCTATGGAAGGAACCCTACGGGCCCCTACAGAACACTACTGGCTCCTGCGGTACTCTACAGGCCTCTAGGGAACCTACGAAGCTCTACGGAGCCCTATGCATCCTTACGGAACAGTACGGGCCCCTTCAGACCTCTGCGGGCGCTTAAGGAAACCTACAGGACCCTACGGAACTGTACGAGACTCTACAGGCCCCTAGGGAACACCACAGGCCCCTACGGAACCCTACACAACCCTCTGGAAACTTATGGCACCCTACAAGCTCCTACCAACCCCTGCGGGCACTTACACAACCCTACAGGTCCCTACGGAAATCTACGGGACTCCACAGGCCCCTAGGGAAGCCTACAGATTTCGACGGAACCCTACGAGCCCCTCTGGAACCCTACAGAATACTCCAGGACCCGACAGCACTCTACAAGACCCTTAGCAACACAACGGAACCTCACTAAAACCCTATGGGCTCCTACAGAACACTGCAGGTGCCTATGGAACCCTACAGACCCCTATGGAACCCTACAGACACCTGCGGGCACTTACAGAACCCTGCAGGCCCCTACGGAATTCTACAAGTCCATACAGAACCACACAGGGCCCTACGGAACTTTACCAGCCACTACGGAACTCTACGGGCCCCTACGGAAACGTACGAGACTCTACAGGCCCCTAGGGAACACCACAGGCCCCTACGGAACCCTACACAACCCTCCGGAAACATATGGCACCCTACAAGCTCCTACCAACCCCTGCGGGCACTTACACAACCCTACAGGCCCTTACGGAAATCTACGGGACTCTACGGGCCCCTAGGGAACGCTACAGATTTCAACGGAACCCTTCGAGCCCCTCTGGAACCCTACGGAATACTCCAGGACCCGACAGCACTCTACAAGACCCTTAGCAACACAACGGAACCTCACTAAAACCCTATGGGCTCCTACAGAACACTGCAGGTGCCTACGGAAACCTACAGACCCCTACGGAATACTACCAGCCGCTACGGAAACCTATGGCCCCTATGGAACTCTACGGAACCTGGCAGAAACACTGTGGGCCCCTACAGGCCCTTGCGGGCACTTGCACAACTCTGCAGGAACCCACGGAACTTTATGGAACCCTACCAGCCCCTACGGAAGCCTAAAGAACATTGCAGGCAGTTACGGAACGGTACAGGGCCCTACGGAACTTTACCAGCCACTACGGAACTCTACGGGCCCCTAGGGAAACCTGCAGAACCCTCCAGAACCTTACAGAATCCCACGGATTCCTACAGACTCCTGCGGGCACTTACTCAACCCTAGAGGCCCCTACGGAACACTGCCAGCCCCTATGGAAGGAACCCTACGGGCCCCTACAGAACACTACTGGCTCCTGCGGTACTCCAGAGGCCTCTAGGAAACCTACGAAGCTCTACGGAGCCCAGTGGATCCTTACAGAACAGTACGGGCCCCTTCAGAGCTCTGCAGGCGCTTAAGGAAACCTACAGGTCCCTACGGAACTGTACGAGACTCTACAGGCCCCTAGAGAACACTACAGGCCCCTACGGAACTGTACGAGACTCTACTGGCCCCTAGGGAACACCACAGGCCCCTACAGAACCCTACACAACCCTCTGGAAACTTATGGAACCCTACAAGCTCCTACCAACCCCTGCGGGCACTTACACAACCCTACAGGTCCCTACGGAAATCTACGGGACTCTACGGGCCCCTAGGGAACCCTACAGTTTTTGATGGAACCCTATAAGCCCCTCTGGAACACTATAGAATACTCCAGGACCCGACAGCACTCTACAAGACCCTTAGCAACACAACGGAACCTCACTAAAACCCTGTGGGCTCCTACAGAACACTGCAGGTGCCTACGGAACCCTACAGACCCCTACGGAATACTACCAGCCGCTACGGAAACCTATGGCCCCTATGGAACTCTACGGAACCTGACAGAAACACTGTGGGCCCCTACAGGCCCTTGCGGGCACTTGCAGAACTCTGCAGGAACCCACAGAACTTTATGGAAACCTACCAGCCCCTACGGAAGCCTAAAGACCCTTGCAGGCAGTTACGGAATGGTACAGGGCCCTAGGGAACCTTACCAGCCACTACGGAACTCTACGGGCCCCTAGGGAAACCTGCAGAACCCTCCAGAACCTTACAGAATCCCACGGATTCCTACAGACTCCTGCGGGCACTTACTCAACCCTAGAGGCCCCTACGGAACACTGCCAGCCCCTATGGAAGGAACCGTACGGGTCCCTACAGAACACTACTAGCTCCTGCGGTACTCTACAGGCCTCTAGGGAACCTATGAAGCTCTACGGAGCCCTATGGATCCTTACGGAACAGTACGGGCCCCTTCAGACCTCTGCGGGCGCTTAAGGAAACCTACAGGACCCTACGGAACTGTACGAGACTCTACAGGCCCCTAGGGAACACCACAGGCCCCTACGGAACCCTACACAACCCTCCGGAAACATATGGCACCCTACAAGCTCCTACCAACCCCTGCGGGCACTTACACAACCCTACAGGTCCCTACGGAAATCTACGGGACTCCACAGGCCCCTAGGGAAGCCTACAGATTTCGACGGAACCCTACGAGCCCCTCTCGAACCCTACAGAATACTCCAGGACCCGACAGCACTCTACAAGACCCTTAGCAACACAACGGAACCTCACTAAAACCCTATGGGCTCCTACAGAACACTGCAGGTGCCTATGGAACCCTACAGACCCCTACGGAACCCTACAGACACCTGCGGGCACTTACAGAACCCTGCAGGCCCCTACGGAATTCTACAGGTCCATACAGAACCCCACAGGGCCCTACGGAACTTTACCAGCCACTACAGAACTCTACGGGCCCCTACGGAACCCTGCAGAACCCTCCGGAACCTTACAGAATCCCACACACTCTTACAGACTCCTGCGGGCACTTACACAACCCTAGAGGCCCCTACGGAACACTGCCAGCTCCTATGGAAGGAACCCTACGGGTCCCTACAGAACACTACTGGCTCCTGTGGTACTCCAGAGGCCTCTAGGAAACCTACGAAGCTCTACGGAGCCCAGTGGATCCTTACAGAACAGTACGGGCCCCTTCAGAGCTCTGCAGGCCCTTAAGGAAACCTACAGGTCCCTACGGAACTGTACGAGACTCTACAGGCCCCTAGGGAACACCACAGGCCCCTACGGAACCCTACACAACCCTCCGGAAACATATGGCACCCTACAAGCTCCTACCAACCCCTGCGGGCACTTACACAACCCTACAGGTCCCTACGGAAATCTACGGGACTCCACAGGCCCCTAGGGAAGCCTACAGATTTCGACGGAACCCTACGAGCCCCTCTGGAACCCTACAGAATACTCCAGGACCCGACAGCACTCTACAAGACCCTTAGCAACACAACGGAACCTCACTAAAACCCTATGGGCTCCTACAGAACACTGCAGGTGCCTATGGAACCCTACAGACCCCTATGGAACCCTACAGACACCTGCGGGCACTTACAGAACCCTGCAGGCCCCTACGGAATTCTACAAGTCCATACAGAACCACACAGGGCCCTACGGAACTTTACCAGCCACTACGGAACTCTACGGGCCCCTACGGAAACGTACGAGACTCTACAGGCCCCTAGGGAACACCACAGGCCCCTACGGAACCCTACACAACCCTCCGGAAACATATGGCACCCTACAAGCTCCTACCAACCCCTGCGGGCACTTACACAACCCTACAGGCCCTTACGGAAATCTACGGGACTCTACGGGCCCCTAGGGAACGCTACAGATTTCAACGGAACCCTTCGAGCCCCTCTGGAACCCTACGGAATACTCCAGGACCTGACAGCACTCTACAAGACCCTTAGCAACACAACGGAACCTCACTAAAACCCTATGGGCTCCTACAGAACACTGCAGGTGCCTACGGAAACCTACAGACCCCTACGGAATACTACCAGCCGCTACGGAAACCTATGGCCCCTATGGAACTCTACGGAACCTGACAGAAACACTGTGGGCCCCTACAGGCCCTTGCGGGCACTTGCAGAACTCTGCAGGAACCCACCGAACTTTATGGAACCCTACCAGCCCCTACGGAAGCCTAAAGACCCTTGCAGGCAGTTACGGAATGGTACAGGGCCCTAGGCAACCTTACCAGCCACTATGGAACTCTACGGGCCCCTAGGGAAACCTGCAGAACCCTCCAGAACCTTACAGAATCCCACGGATTCCTACAGACTCCTGCGGGCACTTACTCAACCCTAGAGGCCCCTACGGAACACTGCCAGCCCCTATGGAAGGAACCCTACGGGCCCCTACAGAACACTACTGGCTCCTGCGGTACTCTACAGGCCTCTAGGGAACCTACGAAGCTCTACGGAGCCCTATGCATCCTTACGGAACAGTACGGGCCCCTTCAGACCTCTGCGGGCGCTTAAGGAAACCTACAGGACCCTACGGAACTGTACGAGACTCTACAGGCCCCTAGGGAACACCACAGGCCCCTACGGAACCCTACACAACCCTCTGGAAACTTATGGCACCCTACAAGCTCCTACCAACCCCTGCGGGCACTTACACAACCCTACAGGTCCCTACGGAAATCTACGGGACTCCACAGGCCCCTAGGGAAGCCTACAGATTTCGACGGAACCCTACGAGCCCCTCTGGAACCCTACAGAATACTCCAGGACCCGACAGCACTCTACAAGACCCTTAGCAACACAACGGAACCTCACTAAAACCCTATGGGCTCCTACAGAACACTGCAGGTGCCTATGGAACCCTACAGACCCCTATGGAACCCTACAGACACCTGCGGGCACTTACAGAACCCTGCAGGCCCCTACGGAATTCTACAAGTCCATACAGAACCACACAGGGCCCTACGGAACTTTACCAGCCACTACGGAACTCTACGGGCCCCTACGGAAACGTACGAGACTCTACAGGCCCCTAGGGAACACCACAGGCCCCTACGGAACCCTACACAACCCTCCGGAAACATATGGCACCCTACAAGCTCCTACCAACCCCTGCGGGCACTTACACAACCCTACAGGCCCTTACGGAAATCTACGGGACTCTACGGGCCCCTAGGGAACGCTACAGATTTCAACGGAACCCTTCGAGCCCCTCTGGAACCCTACGGAATACTCCAGGACCCGACAGCACTCTACAAGACCCTTAGCAACACAACGGAACCTCACTAAAACCCTATGGGCTCCTACAGAACACTGCAGGTGCCTACGGAAACCTACAGACCCCTACGGAATACTACCAGCCGCTACGGAAACCTATGGCCCCTATGGAACTCTACGGAACCTGACAGAAACACTGTGGGCCCCTACAGGCCCTTGCGGGCACTTGCAGAACTCTGCAGGAACCCACCGAACTTTATGGAACCCTACCAGCCCCTACGGAAGCCTAAAGACCCTTGCAGGCAGTTACGGAATGGTACAGGGCCCTAGGCAACCTTACCAGCCACTATGGAACTCTACGGGCCCCTAGGGAAACCTGCAGAACCCTCCAGAACCTTACAGAATCCCACGGATTCCTACAGACTCCTGCGGGCACTTACTCAACCCTAGAGGCCCCTACGGAACACTGCCAGCCCCTATGGAAGGAACCCTACGGGCCCCTACAGAACACTACTGGCTCCTGCGGTACTCTACAGGCCTCTAGGGAACCTACGAAGCTCTACGGAGCCCTATGCATCCTTACGGAACAGTACGGGCCCCTTCAGACCTCTGCGGGCGCTTAAGGAAACCTACAGGACCCTACGGAACTGTACGAGACTCTACAGGCCCCTAGGGAACACCACAGGCCCCTACGGAACCCTACACAACCCTCTGGAAACTTATGGCACCCTACAAGCTCCTACCAACCCCTGCGGGCACTTACACAACCCTACAGGTCCCTACGGAAATCTACGGGACTCCACAGGCCCCTAGGGAAGCCTACAGATTTCGACGGAACCCTACGAGCCCCTCTGGAACCCTACAGAATACTCCAGGACCCGACAGCACTCTACAAGACCCTTAGCAACACAACAGAACCTCACTAAAACCCTATGGGCTCCTACAGAACACTGCAGGTGCCTACGGAACCCTACAGACCCCTATGGAACCCTACAGACACCTGCGGGCACTTACAGAACCCTGCAGGCCCCTACAGAATTCTACAGGTCCATACAGAACCCCACAGGGCCCTACGGAACTTTACCAGCCACTACGGAACTCTACGGCCCCCTACGGAACCGTACGAGACTCTACAGGCCCCTAGGGAACACCACAGGCCCCTACGGAACCCTACACAACCCTCCGGAAACATATGGCACCCTACAAGCTCCTACCAACCCCTGCGGGCACTTACACAACCCTACAGGTCCCTACGGAAATCTACGGGACTCTACGGGCCCCTAGGGAACCCTACAGTTTTTGATGGAACCCTATAAGCCCCTCTGGAACACTATAGAATACTCCAGGACCCGACAGCACTCTACAAGACCCTTAGCAACACAACGGAACCTCACTAAAACCCTATGGGCTCCTACAGAACACTGCAGGTGCCTACGGAACCCTACAGACCCCTACGGAATACTACCAGCCGCTACGGAAACCTATGGCCCCTATGGAACTCTACGGAACCGGACAGAAACACTGTGGGCCCCTACAGGCCCTTGCGGGCACTTGCAGAACTCTGCAGGAACCCACAGAACTTTATGGAAACCTACCAGCCCCTACGGAAGCCTAAAGACCCTTGCAGGCAGTTACGGAATGGTACAGGGCCCTAGGGAACCTTACCAGCCACTACGGAACTCTACGGGCCCCTAGGGAAACCTGCAGAACCCTCCAGAACCTTACAGAATCCCACGGATTCCTACAGACTCCTGCGGGCACTTACTCAACCCTAGAGGCCCCTACGGAACACTGCCAGCCCCTATGGAAGGAACCGTACGGGTCCCTACAGAACACTACTGGCTCCTGCGGTACTCTACAGGCCTCTAGGGAACCTACGAAGCTCTACGGAGCCCTATGCATCCTTACGGAACAGTACGGGCCCCTTCAGACCTCTGCGGGCGCTTAAGGAAACCTACAGGACCCTACGGAACTGTACGAGACTCTACAGGCCCCTAGGGAACACCACAGGCCCCTACGGAACCCTACACAACCCTCTGGAAACTTATGGCACCCTACAAGCTCCTACCAACCCCTGCGGGCACTTACACAACCCTACAGGTCCCTACGGAAATCTACGGGACTCCACAGGCCCCTAGGGAAGCCTACAGATTTCGACGGAACCCTACGAGCCCCTCTGGAACCCTACAGAATACTCCAGGACCCGACAGCACTCTACAAGACCCTTAGCAACACAACGGAACCTCACTAAAACCCTATGGGCTCCTACAGAACACTGCAGGTGCCTATGGAACCCTACAGACCCCTATGGAACCCTACAGACACCTGCGGGCACTTACAGAACCCTGCAGGCCCCTACGGAATTCTACAAGTCCATACAGAACCACACAGGGCCCTACGGAACTTTACCAGCCACTACGGAACTCTACGGGCCCCTACGGAAACGTACGAGACTCTACAGGCCCCTAGGGAACACCACAGGCCCCTACGGAACCCTACACAACCCTCCGGAAACATATGGCACCCTACAAGCTCCTACCAACCCCTGCGGGCACTTACACAACCCTACAGGCCCTTACGGAAATCTACGGGACTCTACGGGCCCCTAGGGAACGCTACAGATTTCAACGGAACCCTTCGAGCCCCTCTGGAACCCTACGGAATACTCCAGGACCCGACAGCACTCTACAAGACCCTTAGCAACACAACGGAACCTCACTAAAACCCTATGGGCTCCTACAGAACACTGCAGGTGCCTACGGAAACCTACAGACCCCTACGGAATACTACCAGCCGCTACGGAAACCTATGGCCCCTATGGAACTCTACGGAACCTGACAGAAACACTGTGGGCCCCTACAGGCCCTTGCGGGCACTTGCAGAACTCTGCAGGAACCCACCGAACTTTATGGAACCCTACCAGCCCCTACGGAAGCCTAAAGACCCTTGCAGGCAGTTACGGAATGGTACAGGGCCCTAGGCAACCTTACCAGCCACTATGGAACTCTACGGGCCCCTAGGGAAACCTGCAGAACCCTCCAGAACCTTACAGAATCCCACGGATTCCTACAGACTCCTGCGGGCACTTACTCAACCCTAGAGGCCCCTACGGAACACTGCCAGCCCCTATGGAAGGAACCCTACGGGCCCCTACAGAACACTACTGGCTCCTGCGGTACTCTACAGGCCTCTAGGGAACCTACGAAGCTCTACGGAGCCCTATGCATCCTTACGGAACAGTACGGGCCCCTTCAGACCTCTGCGGGCGCTTAAGGAAACCTACAGGACCCTACGGAACTGTACGAGACTCTACAGGCCCCTAGGGAACACCACAGGCCCCTACGGAACCCTACACAACCCTCTGGAAACTTATGGCACCCTACAAGCTCCTACCAACCCCTGCGGGCACTTACACAACCCTACAGGTCCCTACGGAAATCTACGGGACTCCACAGGCCCCTAGGGAAGCCTACAGATTTCGACGGAACCCTACGAGCCCCTCTGGAACCCTACAGAATACTCCAGGACCCGACAGCACTCTACAAGACCCTTAGCAACACAACAGAACCTCACTAAAACCCTATGGGCTCCTACAGAACACTGCAGGTGCCTACGGAACCCTACAGACCCCTATGGAACCCTACAGACACCTGCGGGCACTTACAGAACCCTGCAGGCCCCTACAGAATTCTACAGGTCCATACAGAACCCCACAGGGCCCTACGGAACTTTACCAGCCACTACGGAACTCTACGGCCCCCTACGGAACCGTACGAGACTCTACAGGCCCCTAGGGAACACCACAGGCCCCTACGGAACCCTACACAACCCTCCGGAAACATATGGCACCCTACAAGCTCCTACCAACCCCTGCGGGCACTTACACAACCCTACAGGTCCCTACGGAAATCTACGGGACTCTACGGGCCCCTAGGGAACCCTACAGTTTTTGATGGAACCCTATAAGCCCCTCTGGAACACTATAGAATACTCCAGGACCCGACAGCACTCTACAAGACCCTTAGCAACACAACGGAACCTCACTAAAACCCTATGGGCTCCTACAGAACACTGCAGGTGCCTACGGAACCCTACAGACCCCTACGGAATACTACCAGCCGCTACGGAAACCTATGGCCCCTATGGAACTCTACGGAACCGGACAGAAACACTGTGGGCCCCTACAGGCCCTTGCGGGCACTTGCAGAACTCTGCAGGAACCCACAGAACTTTATGGAAACCTACCAGCCCCTACGGAAGCCTAAAGACCCTTGCAGGCAGTTACGGAATGGTACAGGGCCCTAGGGAACCTTACCAGCCACTACGGAACTCTACGGGCCCCTAGGGAAACCTGCAGAACCCTCCAGAACCTTACAGAATCCCACGGATTCCTACAGACTCCTGCGGGCACTTACTCAACCCTAGAGGCCCCTACGGAACACTGCCAGCCCCTATGGAAGGAACCGTACGGGTCCCTACAGAACACTACTAGCTCCTGCGGTACTCTACAGGCCTCTAGGGAACCTACGAAGCTCTACGGAGCCCTATGGATCCTTACGGAACAGTACGGGCCCCTTCAGACCTCTGCGGGCGCTTAAGGAAACCTACAGGACCCTACGGAACTGTACGAGACTCTACAGGCCCCTAGGGAACACCACAGGCCCCTACGGAACCCTACACAACCCTCCGGAAACATATGGCACCCTACAAGCTCCTACCAACCCCTGCGGGCACTTACACAACCCTACAGGTCCCTACGGAAATCTACGGGACTCCACAGGCCCCTAGGGAAGCCTACAGATTTCGACGGAACCCTACGAGCCCCTCTGGAACCCTACAGAATACTCCAGGACCCGACAGCACTCTACAAGACCCTTAGCAACACAACGGAACCTCACTAAAACCCTATGGGCTCCTACAGAACACTGCAGGTGCCTATGGAACCCTACAGACCCCTACGGAACCCTACAGACACCTGCGGGCACTTACAGAACCCTGCAGGCCCCTACGGAATTCTACAGGTCCATACAGAACCCCACAGGGCCCTACGGAACTTTACCAGCCACTACAGAACTCTACGGGCCCCTACGGAACCCTGCAGAACCCTCCGGAACCTTACAGAATCCCACACACTCTTACAGACTCCTGCGGGCACTTACACAACCCTAGAGGCCCCTACGGAACACTGCCAGCCCCTATGGAAGGAACCCTACGGGTCCCTACAGAACACTACTGGCTCCTGCGGTACTCCAGAGGCCTCTAGGAAACCTACGAAGCTCTACAGAGCCCAGTGGATCCTTACAGAACAGTACGGGCCCCTTCAGAGCTCTGCAGGCCCTTAAGGAAACCTACAGGTCCCTACGGAACTGTACGAGACTCTACAGGCCCCTAGGGAACACCACAGGCCCCTACGGAACCCTACACAACCCTCCGGAAACATATGGCACCCTACAAGCTCCTACCAACCCCTGCGGGCACTTACACAACCCTACAGGTCCCTACGGAAATCTACGGGACTCCACAGGCCCCTAGGGAAGCCTACAGATTTCGACGGAACCCTACGAGCCCCTCTGGAACCCTACAGAATACTCCAGGACCCGACAGCACTCTACAAGACCCTTAGCAACACAACGGAACCTCACTAAAACCCTATGGGCTCCTACAGAACACTGCAGGTGCCTATGGAACCCTACAGACCCCTATGGAACCCTACAGACACCTGCGGGCACTTACAGAACCCTGCAGGCCCCTACGGAATTCTACAAGTCCATACAGAACCACACAGGGCCCTACGGAACTTTACCAGCCACTACGGAACTCTACGGGCCCCTACGGAAACGTACGAGACTCTACAGGCCCCTAGGGAACACCACAGGCCCCTACGGAACCCTACACAACCCTCCGGAAACATATGGCACCCTACAAGCTCCTACCAACCCCTGCGGGCACTTACACAACCCTACAGGCCCTTACGGAAATCTACGGGACTCTACGGGCCCCTAGGGAACGCTACAGATTTCAACGGAACCCTTCGAGCCCCTCTGGAACCCTACGGAATACTCCAGGACCCGACAGCACTCTACAAGACCCTTAGCAACACAACGGAACCTCACTAAAACCCTATGGGCTCCTACAGAACACTGCAGGTGCCTACGGAAACCTACAGACCCCTACGGAATACTACCAGCCGCTACGGAAACCTATGGCCCCTATGGAACTCTACGGAACCTGACAGAAACACTGTGGGCCCCTACAGGCCCTTGCGGGCACTTGCAGAACTCTGCAGGAACCCACCGAACTTTATGGAACCCTACCAGCCCCTACGGAAGCCTAAAGACCCTTGCAGGCAGTTACGGAATGGTACAGGGCCCTAGGCAACCTTACCAGCCACTATGGAACTCTACGGGCCCCTAGGGAAACCTGCAGAACCCTCCAGAACCTTACAGAATCCCACGGATTCCTACAGACTCCTGCGGGCACTTACTCAACCCTAGAGGCCCCTACGGAACACTGCCAGCCCCTATGGAAGGAACCCTACGGGCCCCTACAGAACACTACTGGCTCCTGCGGTACTCTACAGGCCTCTAGGGAACCTACGAAGCTCTACGGAGCCCTATGCATCCTTACGGAACAGTACGGGCCCCTTCAGACCTCTGCGGGCGCTTAAGGAAACCTACAGGACCCTACGGAACTGTACGAGACTCTACAGGCCCCTAGGGAACACCACAGGCCCCTACGGAACCCTACACAACCCTCTGGAAACTTATGGCACCCTACAAGCTCCTACCAACCCCTGCGGGCACTTACACAACCCTACAGGTCCCTACGGAAATCTACGGGACTCCACAGGCCCCTAGGGAAGCCTACAGATTTCGACGGAACCCTACGAGCCCCTCTGGAACCCTACAGAATACTCCAGGACCCGACAGCACTCTACAAGACCCTTAGCAACACAACGGAACCTCACTAAAACCCTATGGGCTCCTACAGAACACTGCAGGTGCCTATGGAACCCTACAGACCCCTATGGAACCCTACAGACACCTGCGGGCACTTACAGAACCCTGCAGGCCCCTACGGAATTCTACAAGTCCATACAGAACCACACAGGGCCCTACGGAACTTTACCAGCCACTACGGAACTCTACGGGCCCCTACGGAAACGTACGAGACTCTACAGGCCCCTAGGGAACACCACAGGCCCCTACGGAACCCTACACAACCCTCCGGAAACATATGGCACCCTACAAGCTCCTACCAACCCCTGCGGGCACTTACACAACCCTACAGGCCCTTACGGAAATCTACGGGACTCTACGGGCCCCTAGGGAACGCTACAGATTTCAACGGAACCCTTCGAGCCCCTCTGGAACCCTACGGAATACTCCAGGACCCGACAGCACTCTACAAGACCCTTAGCAACACAACGGAACCTCACTAAAACCCTATGGGCTCCTACAGAACACTGCAGGTGCCTACGGAAACCTACAGACCCCTACGGAATACTACCAGCCGCTACGGAAACCTATGGCCCCTATGGAACTCTACGGAACCTGGCAGAAACACTGTGGGCCCCTACAGGCCCTTGCGGGCACTTGCACAACTCTGCAGGAACCCACGGAACTTTATGGAACCCTACCAGCCCCTACGGAAGCCTAAAGAACATTGCAGGCAGTTACGGAACGGTACAGGGCCCTACGGAACTTTACCAGCCACTACGGAACTCTACGGGCCCCTAGGGAAACCTGCAGAACCCTCCAGAACCTTACAGAATCCCACGGATTCCTACAGACTCCTGCGGGCACTTACTCAACCCTAGAGGCCCCTACGGAACACTGCCAGCCCCTATGGAAGGAACCCTACGGGCCCCTACAGAACACTACTGGCTCCTGCGGTACTCCAGAGGCCTCTAGGAAACCTACGAAGCTCTACGGAGCCCAGTGGATCCTTACAGAACAGTACGGGCCCCTTCAGAGCTCTGCAGGCGCTTAAGGAAACCTACAGGTCCCTACGGAACTGTACGAGACTCTACAGGCCCCTAGAGAACACTACAGGCCCCTACGGAACTGTACGAGACTCTACTGGCCCCTAGGGAACACCACAGGCCCCTACAGAACCCTACACAACCCTCTGGAAACTTATGGAACCCTACAAGCTCCTACCAACCCCTGCGGGCACTTACACAACCCTACAGGTCCCTACGGAAATCTACGGGACTCTACGGGCCCCTAGGGAACCCTACAGTTTTTGATGGAACCCTATAAGCCCCTCTGGAACACTATAGAATACTCCAGGACCCGACAGCACTCTACAAGACCCTTAGCAACACAACGGAACCTCACTAAAACCCTGTGGGCTCCTACAGAACACTGCAGGTGCCTACGGAACCCTACAGACCCCTACGGAATACTACCAGCCGCTACGGAAACCTATGGCCCCTATGGAACTCTACGGAACCGGACAGAAACACTGTGGGCCCCTACAGGCCCTTGCGGGCACTTGCAGAACTCTGCAGGAACCCACAGAACTTTATGGAAACCTACCAGCCCCTACGGAAGCCTAAAGACCCTTGCAGGCAGTTACGGAATGGTACAGGGCCCTAGGGAACCTTACCAGCCACTACGGAACTCTACGGGCCCCTAGGGAAACCTGCAGAACCCTCCAGAACCTTACAGAATCCCACGGATTCCTACAGACTCCTGCGGGCACTTACTCAACCCTAGAGGCCCCTACGGAACACTGCCAGCCCCTATGGAAGGAACCGTACGGGTCCCTACAGAACACTACTAGCTCCTGCGGTACTCTACAGGCCTCTAGGGAACCTATGAAGCTCTACGGAGCCCTATGGATCCTTACGGAACAGTACGGGCCCCTTCAGACCTCTGCGGGCGCTTAAGGAAACCTACAGGACCCTACGGAACTGTACGAGACTCTACAGGCCCCTAGGGAACACCACAGGCCCCTACGGAACCCTACACAACCCTCCGGAAACATATGGCACCCTACAAGCTCCTACCAACCCCTGCGGGCACTTACACAACCCTACAGGTCCCTACGGAAATCTACGGGACTCCACAGGCCCCTAGGGAAGCCTACAGATTTCGACGGAACCCTACGAGCCCCTCTCGAACCCTACAGAATACTCCAGGACCCGACAGCACTCTACAAGACCCTTAGCAACACAACGGAACCTCACTAAAACCCTATGGGCTCCTACAGAACACTGCAGGTGCCTATGGAACCCTACAGACCCCTACGGAACCCTACAGACACCTGCGGGCACTTACAGAACCCTGCAGGCCCCTACGGAATTCTACAGGTCCATACAGAACCCCACAGGGCCCTACGGAACTTTACCAGCCACTACAGAACTCTACGGGCCCCTACGGAACCCTGCAGAACCCTCCGGAACCTTACAGAATCCCACACACTCTTACAGACTCCTGCGGGCACTTACACAACCCTAGAGGCCCCTACGGAACACTGCCAGCTCCTATGGAAGGAACCCTACGGGTCCCTACAGAACACTACTGGCTCCTGCGGTACTCCAGAGGCCTCTAGGAAACCTACGAAGCTCTACGGAGCCCAGTGGATCCTTACAGAACAGTACGGGCCCCTTCAGAGCTCTGCAGGCCCTTAAGGAAACCTACAGGTCCCTACGGAACTGTACGAGACTCTACAGGCCCCTAGGGAACACCACAGGCCCCTACGGAACCCTACACAACCCTCCGGAAACATATGGCACCCTACAAGCTCCTACCAACCCCTGCGGGCACTTACACAACCCTACAGGTCCCTACGGAAATCTACGGGACTCCACAGGCCCCTAGGGAAGCCTACAGATTTCGACGGAACCCTACGAGCCCCTCTGGAACCCTACAGAATACTCCAGGACCCGACAGCACTCTACAAGACCCTTAGCAACACAACGGAACCTCACTAAAACCCTATGGGCTCCTACAGAACACTGCAGGTGCCTATGGAACCCTACAGACCCCTATGGAACCCTACAGACACCTGCGGGCACTTACAGAACCCTGCAGGCCCCTACGGAATTCTACAAGTCCATACAGAACCACACAGGGCCCTACGGAACTTTACCAGCCACTACGGAACTCTACGGGCCCCTACGGAAACGTACGAGACTCTACAGGCCCCTAGGGAACACCACAGGCCCCTACGGAACCCTACACAACCCTCCGGAAACATATGGCACCCTACAAGCTCCTACCAACCCCTGCGGGCACTTACACAACCCTACAGGCCCTTACGGAAATCTACGGGACTCTACGGGCCCCTAGGGAACGCTACAGATTTCAACGGAACCCTTCGAGCCCCTCTGGAACCCTACGGAATACTCCAGGACCCGACAGCACTCTACAAGACCCTTAGCAACACAACGGAACCTCACTAAAACCCTATGGGCTCCTACAGAACACTGCAGGTGCCTACGGAAACCTACAGACCCCTACGGAATACTACCAGCCGCTACGGAAACCTATGGCCCCTATGGAACTCTACGGAACCTGACAGAAACACTGTGGGCCCCTACAGGCCCTTGCGGGCACTTGCAGAACTCTGCAGGAACCCACCGAACTTTATGGAACCCTACCAGCCCCTACGGAAGCCTAAAGACCCTTGCAGGCAGTTACGGAATGGTACAGGGCCCTAGGCAACCTTACCAGCCACTATGGAACTCTACGGGCCCCTAGGGAAACCTGCAGAACCCTCCAGAACCTTACAGAATCCCACGGATTCCTACAGACTCCTGCGGGCACTTACTCAACCCTAGAGGCCCCTACGGAACACTGCCAGCCCCTATGGAAGGAACCCTACGGGCCCCTACAGAACACTACTGGCTCCTGCGGTACTCTACAGGCCTCTAGGGAACCTACGAAGCTCTACGGAGCCCTATGCATCCTTACGGAACAGTACGGGCCCCTTCAGACCTCTGCGGGCGCTTAAGGAAACCTACAGGACCCTACGGAACTGTACGAGACTCTACAGGCCCCTAGGGAACACCACAGGCCCCTACGGAACCCTACACAACCCTCTGGAAACTTATGGCACCCTACAAGCTCCTACCAACCCCTGCGGGCACTTACACAACCCTACAGGTCCCTACGGAAATCTACGGGACTCCACAGGCCCCTAGGGAAGCCTACAGATTTCGACGGAACCCTACGAGCCCCTCTGGAACCCTACAGAATACTCCAGGACCCGACAGCACTCTACAAGACCCTTAGCAACACAACGGAACCTCACTAAAACCCTATGGGCTCCTACAGAACACTGCAGGTGCCTATGGAACCCTACAGACCCCTATGGAACCCTACAGACACCTGCGGGCACTTACAGAACCCTGCAGGCCCCTACGGAATTCTACAAGTCCATACAGAACCACACAGGGCCCTACGGAACTTTACCAGCCACTACGGAACTCTACGGGCCCCTACGGAAACGTACGAGACTCTACAGGCCCCTAGGGAACACCACAGGCCCCTACGGAACCCTACACAACCCTCCGGAAACATATGGCACCCTACAAGCTCCTACCAACCCCTGCGGGCACTTACACAACCCTACAGGCCCTTACGGAAATCTACGGGACTCTACGGGCCCCTAGGGAACGCTACAGATTTCAACGGAACCCTTCGAGCCCCTCTGGAACCCTACGGAATACTCCAGGACCCGACAGCACTCTACAAGACCCTTAGCAACACAACGGAACCTCACTAAAACCCTATGGGCTCCTACAGAACACTGCAGGTGCCTACGGAAACCTACAGACCCCTACGGAATACTACCAGCCGCTACGGAAACCTATGGCCCCTATGGAACTCTACGGAACCTGACAGAAACACTGTGGGCCCCTACAGGCCCTTGCGGGCACTTGCAGAACTCTGCAGGAACCCACCGAACTTTATGGAACCCTACCAGCCCCTACGGAAGCCTAAAGACCCTTGCAGGCAGTTACGGAATGGTACAGGGCCCTAGGCAACCTTACCAGCCACTATGGAACTCTACGGGCCCCTAGGGAAACCTGCAGAACCCTCCAGAACCTTACAGAATCCCACGGATTCCTACAGACTCCTGCGGGCACTTACTCAACCCTAGAGGCCCCTACGGAACACTGCCAGCCCCTATGGAAGGAACCCTACGGGCCCCTACAGAACACTACTGGCTCCTGCGGTACTCTACAGGCCTCTAGGGAACCTACGAAGCTCTACGGAGCCCTATGCATCCTTACGGAACAGTACGGGCCCCTTCAGACCTCTGCGGGCGCTTAAGGAAACCTACAGGACCCTACGGAACTGTACGAGACTCTACAGGCCCCTAGGGAACACCACAGGCCCCTACGGAACCCTACACAACCCTCTGGAAACTTATGGCACCCTACAAGCTCCTACCAACCCCTGCGGGCACTTACACAACCCTACAGGTCCCTACGGAAATCTACGGGACTCCACAGGCCCCTAGGGAAGCCTACAGATTTCGACGGAACCCTACGAGCCCCTCTGGAACCCTACAGAATACTCCAGGACCCGACAGCACTCTACAAGACCCTTAGCAACACAACAGAACCTCACTAAAACCCTATGGGCTCCTACAGAACACTGCAGGTGCCTACGGAACCCTACAGACCCCTATGGAACCCTACAGACACCTGCGGGCACTTACAGAACCCTGCAGGCCCCTACAGAATTCTACAGGTCCATACAGAACCCCACAGGGCCCTACGGAACTTTACCAGCCACTACGGAACTCTACGGCCCCCTACGGAACCGTACGAGACTCTACAGGCCCCTAGGGAACACCACAGGCCCCTACGGAACCCTACACAACCCTCCGGAAACATATGGCACCCTACAAGCTCCTACCAACCCCTGCGGGCACTTACACAACCCTACAGGCCCCTACGGAAATCTACGGGACTCTACGGGCCCCTAGGGAACGCTACAGATTTCAACGGAACCCTTCGAGCCCCTCTGGAACCCTACGGAATACTCCAGGACCCGACAGCACTCTACAAGACCCTTAGCAACACAACAGAACCTCACTAAAACCCTATGGGCTCCTACAGAACACTGCAGGTGCCTACGGAAACCTACAGACCCCTACGGAATACTACCAGCCACTACAGAAAAATATGGCCCCTACGGAACTCTACGGAACCTGGCAGAAACACTGTGGGCCCCTACAGGCCCTTGCGGGCACTTGCACAACTCTGCAGGAACCCACGGAACTTTATGGAACCCTACCAGCCCCTACGGAAGCCTAAAGAACATTGCAGGCAGTTACGGAACGGTACAGGGCCCTACGGAACTTTACCAGCCACTACGGAACTCTACGGGCCCCTAGGGAAACCTGCAGAACCCTCCAGAACCTTACAGAATCCCACGGATTCCTACAGACTCCTGCGGGCACTTACTCAACCCTAGAGGCCCCTACGGAACACTGCCAGCCCCTATGGAAGGAACCCTACGGGCCCCTACAGAACACTACTGGCTCCTGCGGTACTCCAGAGGCCTCTAGGAAACCTACGAAGCTCTACGGAGCCCAGTGGATCCTTACAGAACAGTACGGGCCCCTTCAGAGCTCTGCAGGCGCTTAAGGAAACCTACAGGTCCCTACGGAACTGTACGAGACTCTACAGGCCCCTAGAGAACACTACAGGCCCCTACGGAACTGTACGAGACTCTACTGGCCCCTAGGGAACACCACAGGCCCCTACAGAACCCTACACAACCCTCTGGAAACTTATGGAACCCTACAAGCTCCTACCAACCCCTGCGGGCACTTACACAACCCTACAGGTCCCTACGGAAATCTACGGGACTCTACGGGCCCCTAGGGAACCCTACAGTTTTTGATGGAACCCTATAAGCCCCTCTGGAACACTATAGAATACTCCAGGACCCGACAGCACTCTACAAGACCCTTAGCAACACAACGGAACCTCACTAAAACCCTGTGGGCTCCTACAGAACACTGCAGGTGCCTACGGAACCCTACAGACCCCTACGGAATACTACCAGCCGCTACGGAAACCTATGGCCCCTATGGAACTCTACGGAACCGGACAGAAACACTGTGGGCCCCTACAGGCCCTTGCGGGCACTTGCAGAACTCTGCAGGAACCCACAGAACTTTATGGAAACCTACCAGCCCCTACGGAAGCCTAAAGACCCTTGCAGGCAGTTACGGAATGGTACAGGGCCCTAGGGAACCTTACCAGCCACTACGGAACTCTACGGGCCCCTAGGGAAACCTGCAGAACCCTCCAGAACCTTACAGAATCCCACGGATTCCTACAGACTCCTGCGGGCACTTACTCAACCCTAGAGGCCCCTACGGAACACTGCCAGCCCCTATGGAAGGAACCGTACGGGTCCCTACAGAACACTACTAGCTCCTGCGGTACTCTACAGGCCTCTAGGGAACCTACGAAGCTCTACGGAGCCCAGTGGATCCTTACGGAACAGTACGGGCCCCTTCAGACCTCTGCGGGCGCTTAAGGAAACCTACAGGACCCTACGGAACTGTACGAGACTCTACAGGCCCCTAGGGAACACCACAGGCCCCTACGGAACCCTACACAACCCTCCGGAAACTTATGGCACCCTACAAGCTCCTACCAACCCCTGCGGGCACTTACACAACCCTACAGGTCCCTACGGAAATCTACGGGACTCCACAGGCCCCTAGGGAAGCCTACAGATTTCGACGGAACCCTACGAGCCCCTCTGGAACCCTACAGAATACTCGAGGACCCGACAGCACTCTACAAGACCCTTAGCAACACAACAGAACCTCACTAAAACCCTATGGGCTCCTACAGAACACTGCAGGTGCCTACGGAACCCTACAGACCCCTACGGAACCCTACAGACACCTGCGGGCACTTACAGAACCCTGCAGGCCCCTATGGAATTCTACAGGTCCATACAGAACCCCTCAGGGCCCTACGGAACTTTACCAGCCACTACGGAACTCTACGGGCCCCTACGGAACCGTACGAGACTCTACAGGCCCCTAGGGAACACCACAGGCCCCTACGGAACCCTACACAACCCTCCGGAAACATATGGCACCCTACAAGCTCCTACCAACCCCTGCGGGCACTTACACAACCCTACAGGCCCTTACGGAAATCTACGGGACTCTACGGGCCCCTAGGGAACGCTACAGATTTCAACGGAACCCTTCGAGCCCCTCTGGAACCCTACGGAATACTCCAGGACCCGACAGCACTCTACAAGACCCTTAGCAACACAACGGAACCTCACTAAAACCCTATGGGCTCCTACAGAACACTGCAGGTGCCTATGGAACCCTACAGACCCCTACGGAACCCTACAGACACCTGCGGGCACTTACAGAACCCTGCAGGCCCCTACGGAATTCTACAAGTCCATACAGAACCACACAGGGCCCTACGGAACTTTACCAGCCACTACGGAACTCTACGGGCCCCTACGGAAACGTACGAGACTCTACAGGCCCCTAGGGAACACCACAGGCCCCTACGGAACCCTACACAACCCTCCGGAAACATATGGCACCCTACAAGCTCCTACCAACCCCTGCGGGCACTTACACAACCCTACAGGCCCTTACGGAAATCTACGGGACTCTACGGGCCCCTAGGGAACGCTACAGATTTCAACGGAACCCTTCGAGCCCCTCTGGAACCCTACGGAATACTCCAGGACCCGACAGCACTCTACAAGACCCTTAGCAACACAACGGAACCTCACTAAAACCCTATGGGCTCCTACAGAACACTGCAGGTGCCTACGGAAACCTACAGACCCCTACGGAATACTACCAGCCGCTACGGAAACCTATGGCCCCTATGGAACTCTACGGAACCTGACAGAAACACTGTGGGCCCCTACAGGCCCTTGCGGGCACTTGCAGAACTCTGCAGGAACCCACCGAACTTTATGGAACCCTACCAGCCCCTACGGAAGCCTAAAGACCCTTGCAGGCAGTTACGGAATGGTACAGGGCCCTAGGGAACCTTACCAGCCACTACGGAACTCTACGGGCCCCTAGGGAAACCTGCAGAACCCTCCAGAACCTTACAGAATCCCACGGATTCCTACAGACTCCTGCGGGCACTTACTCAACCCTAGAGGCCCCTACGGAACACTGCCAGCCCCTATGGAAGGAACCGTACGGGCCCCTACAGAACACTACTGGCTCCTGCGGTACTCTACAGGCCTCTAGGGAACCTACGAAGCTCTACGGAGCCCTATGGATCCTTACGGAACAGTACGGGCCCCTTCAGACCTCTGCGGGCGCTTAAGGAAACCTACAGGACCCTACGGAACTGTACGAGACTCTACAGGCCCCTAGGGAACACCACAGGCCCCTACGGAACCCTACACAACCCTCCGGAAACATATGGCACCCTACAAGCTCCTACCAAC
>NW_027415283.1:0-10923 GCF_964106895.1 Numenius arquata
GCTCCCGTTTGTGCTCCCCCCCCCCGCCTCTCTCCCCCCCTCCCCTTTCCCTCCTCCGTTCCCGTTCCCGATCCCGGTGCCCCCGACGTCTTTCCCGATCCCGATCCCGACTTTTTTCTTCCAAATCCCCTTTGGATCCCAAACCGTCGGGGGGGGAGGGAAGAAGAGGGGGGGCCGGAATCCATACCCCCCCCGCCCCCCCCGCCTCCTCCTCCTAATTCTTCCAGGGGGTCGAAAGAATCGGGCCCTTCCTCTTTCTTTTCCCGATCCCGATCCCGATCCCGTTTCCGATCCCGGGAGCGGCTCCGGCGTTTCCGGTCCCTTTCCTTGCTCCGATCTCGACTTCCCCCCCTTTTCCGGTCTCTTTCTTCCTTTCCCGGCTCCTCGTCCGGCGTCTCCGATCCCGGGAACGGGAACGACGACGGTCCCTTTCCCGAGAACGTTCCCGACGTTCCCGTTCCCGCTCCCCGTTCCCGGTCCCTGGGAAAACAGAGGGGGGGGGGGGGGGGGACACGGGACACACACGACAACGTGAAGAGGTGGGGGGGGGACACACGTGGGGACAGTAAAGGGAGGGGGGGTTGGGATCTGGGGGGGGTCCCAGGGGTGACGAAGGGGACCCTGACCCATCCGAGGGGGGTCCCCAAAGGTGACACAGGGGACCCCGACCCTTCCCAGGGGACCCTGAGCCATCCGGGGGGGGTCCCCAAAGGTGACAAAGGGGACCCCCGACCCTTCCCAGGGGACCCTGAGCCATCCGGGGGGGTCCCCAAAGGTGACAAAGGGGACCCTGACCCATCCGGGGGGGTTCCCAAAGGTAACACAGGGGACCCTGACCCATCTTGGGGGTCCCTAAGGTGACATGGGGGTCCCAAGGGTGACACAGGGGACCCTGACCCATCCGAGGGGGTCCCCAAAGGTGACAAAGGGGACCCCGACCCTTCCCAGGGGACCCTGACCCATCCGAGGGGGTCCCCAAAGGTGACACAGGGGACCCCAACCCTTCCCAGGGGACCCTGAGCCATCCGGGGGGGTCCCCAAAGGTGACAAAGGGGACCCTGACCCATCTTGGGGGGTCCCTAAGGTGACATGGGGGTCCCAAGGGTGACACAGAGGACCCTGACCCCATCCGAGGGGGTCCCCAAAGGTGACAAAGGGGACCCCGACCCTTCCCAGGGGACCCTGACCCCTCCAGGGGGGTCCCAAAGGTGACAAAGGTGACACAGGGGAACCTGAGCTGCCCTGGGGGGTCCCAAGGGTGACAAAGGGGGACCTTGACCCATTCTAGGGGGTCCCAAAGGTGACAAAGGGGGTCCCAAGGGTGACAAAGAGGGACCTTGACCCATCCTGGGGGGTCCCAAAGGTGACAAAGGGGGACCCAAGGGTGACAAAGGGGGACCTTGACCCATCCTGGGGGGTCCCAAGGGTGACAAAGGGGGTCCCAAGGGTGACACAGGTGTCCCAAGGGTGACAAAGAGGGACCTTGACCCATTCTAGGGGGTCCCAAGGGTGACAAAGGGGGTCCCAAGGGTGACAAAGGGGGACCTTGAACCATTCTAGGGGGTCCCCAAAGGTGACAAAGGGGGGTCCCCAAGGGTGACAAAGAGGGACCTTGACCCATCCTGGGGGGTCCCAAAGGTGACAAAGGGGGTCCCAAGGGTGACAAAGGGGACCCTGATCTGCCCTGGGGGGTCCCAAGGGTGACAAAGGGGGGTCCCAAGGGTGACAAAGGGGACCCTGACCCATCCTGGGGGGTCCCAAGGGTGACACAGGGGGTCCCAAGGGTGTCACAGGTGTCCCAAGGGTGACAAAGAGGGACCTTGAACCATTCTAGGGGGTCCCAAAGGTGACATGGGGGTCCCAAGGGTGACAAAGGGGACCCTGACCCATCCTGGGGGGTCCCAAAGGTGACAAAGGGGGTCCCAAGGGTGACAAAGAGGGACCTTGACCCATCCTGGGGGGTCCCAAGGGTGACAAAGGGGGTCCCAAGGGTGACAAAGGGGACCCTGATCTGCCCTGGGGGGTCCCAAAGGTGACAAAAGGGACCCTGACCCCTTCCTGGGGGGTCCCAAAAGTGACAAAGGGGACCCTATCCTGGCGGGGGGGGGGGGGGTGTGTCCCCTCAAAAGTTCCCCCATCCCCTTATACCCCCCCTCCCAAACCCCCCAGTGTCCTTTTTTGGGGGGGGGGGCAGGAGGGGGGGGGAGCGTGTGCGTGTCCTGGACATGGAGGACAGGGGACCCCCCCCCGTGTGTGTGTGTGTGTGTGTGTGTGTGTGTGTGTCCGTGTCCCCCATGTGTCCCCCCCCCCAAAAAAAATGTCACCTCTCATCGTAGCGGGAAGTGTCGTCCCTCCCCGAGTGGCGAATGTTGACGTCGGCGCCTCCTCGGCGGGTGCCCCCCAAACCGCCCCCTGGGTGGGAAAAATGGGAGGTTGGGGGGGAAATCCTTAAGGAATGTCGTGTCCCCCCCCCTCCCAAAAATATAAGGTGGGGGGGGGACACACTTACCCAAACGGCGGGGTCTCCAACCCTTCACCGTCCGCCCCCGTTCCACGTCCACCAACACCCGACGCCCCGTCGATCTTCTTCCCGTCGGCGTGTTTGTAGGCGGCTGGAAAAATTTGGGGGGGGGGGGGCACGAAAGGAAGGAAGGGGGGGGGGTGGGAATTAGCGACAGCAGGGCCAAGTCAGCCCCCCCCCCTCCCCTTAAAAATCCCCCCCCCCCCCCCCCCCCCCTCTTTTTTTGGAACTCATTCTTTCGATAAGAGCGCAGGGTGGTGGTTCACCCTGGATTTTTTTTTTTGGGGGGGGGGGGGGGGGTAAAATAGGGTGTAACCCCCCCCCAAAAAAATAATTCATGGCTGTAAAGAAAAGGCTGGTTACAAACTGCCCCCCTCAAATTTTTGTACCCCCCCCCCCCGCCCCCACGCACACAATTTAAGGGGGGGGGGGGCACCCCCTCCTCTTCCTCCACTGACACCCCCCCCCAGCTTGGTTTTTTCGGGGGGGGGGGCACCCCAAATGTTGCCTTACCTGCGTGCCCCCCCCCCAAAAAAAAAAAAACACTCACCCCCCCACCCCAACCACCCGTGTGTGGGGTGAGGGGGGGGGGGCACCCAGGCCCCCCCCTCCCCTCAACGCCCCCAAATCCGAGGTACCAGCAGTTGGACGCGACCACCCCCGCCCCCCCCCCCCATATCCCATCGCCCCCCCCCCCCCCCACCGAAAAAATCCACCCCCGCGCCCCCCCCCCCCCCCTCCTTCCTCCCCCCCCCAAAAAACTCTCCCATACAAGTCCTGGGGTGACGGTGGGGGGAGCGGGTCCGTGTCCCCCCCCCCTCGGCCGGGGGGGGGCCCTTCCGAAGACGCTGGTCCTGGACAGGCGCTGGGGCCTTACCTGAGACCCGTCCTACCTCATCACACCCCCCCCCCCCCCAAACAGACAAACCTCCCCCCCCCCCACCGGGCACCTTTGGGTGCCCCCCCTCCACCCCCCCCCCCACCCCATACACTCCTCCCCCCACCCAGGGCTGGGTTGGGGGGAGGGGGGGGGGAAAAACTCTGCCCCCCCACCCCCCAAAACACCACCGTTTTTGTGGTACCCCCCCCCACCCCCCCCACGGTCGATGGGACCCGGGGAGGGGGGTCGCGGCCCAAACCCAGGGAGGGGCTTAGCCCCCCCCCACCTCTCCGACCCCCCCCCAAAAACCCGACCCCCCCCCCCCCAACTATGGGGCCTGCCCCCCCCCCCTCAAAAACAATGCTAGAGGCCCTACACAAACATCCAAGCTCTTTGGGGGGGGGTGTCCCCAATTATTTTTGGGGGGGGTCCCCAGTAACTCCTTTTTTAGGGTCCCCCATTATTTTGGGGGGGTCCCCAATGATTCCTGGGGGGGTCCCTAATTATTTGGGGCGGGGCCCCAATTATTCCTGGGGGGGTTCCCCCAATAATTCCTCTTTTGGGGTCCCCAATTATTCCTGGGGGGTTTCCCCAATTAGTTTGGGGGTTTCCCCAATTTTTTTGCAGGGGGGGGAGCGCCATGGTGCCCCCCGCCCCTACCCTGGGACCCACACAGGGAGGGGGGGGGGGGGGGGCGCTTGCAGCCCCCCCCTCCCCCCCCCCCCCTTTCCTTCCTCCTCCTCATCCTCGGGGCAACAACAAGCACAAAGGGTGGTTGTGGGAGGGGATGGGGGGGGGGTGTCCTGCCTTGTCACCCCCCACACACACACCTCAAGGGGTGGGGGCTCCTTTAGGGCCCCCCCCCCAAAAAAAAAAACCACATGGGGGGGGGGGGTCACACGTCCCCACCTCAGCAGAGACTGAGGCCGTGACCGTGCTGGGGGGGGGGGGGGGGATATCGGGCAGGGATGTGAGGGGGGGTCCCTGCCTCCCTGCCCGCGCTTGGGGTGGGATGGGGGGGGGGGGGGCTGAGAGAAGCCCCCCCCCCCTTAAAATAAAGGGGGGGGTGTGCAAATTTGAGGGGGGGGGGGGATTCGACGCCACCACCCTCACCCCGGCTACAGCCGGGGTGCGACGGGGCGCATCTTCCCCCATGTGTCGTGTGTGTGTCTGTGTGTCTGTGTGTCTGTGTGTCTGTGTGTCCCCCCCCCTCAATTAAAACTCCTCTCCCATGGGGTAGGGAGGGAAGGGGGGGGGGGGGTGGGGGTCCAAGGAACCCCCACCCCCACCCCCGTCCACCCCTGGGGTGATTTGTGGTGGCGGGGAGGGGGGGGGGGGGGGTTGTGTCGGTTTTGAAGTGGGGGGGGGGGGGGGGTGTCGGGGGGGGGGTGGGTGTGTGGTTTATAAACGTGTCTTACCAAGATACAAACCCTTATACCAACCATACACTGAGGAGGGGGAGCACTAGGATCAGCTGCAAGCCAGCAGTGGCAAAAGCCATCACAAAGGTGGCTGCAGTGACAATAAAACAGTGTTAATACAACCCCGGCCGGTGACAGGCGTCTCCTTTAACCCCCTCCCGAACCCCTCCCCGCGAGACAACCGCCGGAAAAAAACAACCCCACCGGCCGCCGCCGGGGACAACCCCCCTGGGATATCGCCCCGGGAAAAGCGCCAGCGGCGCCCATCGGGGAGCGGTGCTTTCCTGGTGTCACCCCCGGGGAAAGCGCCGGCGACAACCCTGGGAAATGACGGTGACAACCCCGGGAAGTGCTGGTGACACCCCCGGGAAGTGTCAGCAACACCCCTGGGACAGTGCCGGTGACATCCCCAAGGGAACTGCCAGTGACACCCCTCGGGGAGTGGTGCTTTCCTGGTGTCACCCCCCGGGGAAAGCGCCGGCGACAACCCTGGGAAGTGACGGTGACAACCCCGGGAAGTGCTGGTGACACCCCCGGGAAGTGTCAGCAACACCCCTGGAACGGTGCCGGTGACATCCCCAGGGAACTGACAGTGACACCCCTCGGGGAGTGGTGCTTTCCTGGTGTCACCCCCGGGGAAAGCGCCGGCGACAACCCTGGGAAGTGACGGTGACAACCCCGGGAAGTGCTGGTGACACCCCCGGGAAGTGTCAGCAACACCCCTGGGACAGTGCCGGTGACATCCCCAAGGGAACTGCCAGTGACACCCCTCGGGGAGTGGTGCTTTCCTGGTGTCACCCCTGGGGAAAGCGCCGGCGACAACCCTGGGAAGTGACGGTGACAACCCCGGGAAGTGCTGGTGACACCCCCGGGAAGTGTCAGCAACACCCCTGGAACGGTGCCGGTGACATCCCCAGGGAACTGACAGTGACACCCCTCGGGGAGTGGTGCTTTCCTGGTGTCACCCCTGGGGAAAGCGCTGGCAACAACCCTGGGAAGTGACGGTGACAACCCCGGGAAGTGCTGGTGACACCCCCGGGAAGTGTCAGCAACACCCCTGGGACAGTGCCGGTGACATCCCCAGGGAACTGACAGTGACACCCCTCGGGGAGTGGTGCTTTCCTGGTGTCACCCCTGGGGAAAGCGCCGGCGACAACCCTGGGAAGTGACGGTGACAACCCCGGGAAGTGCTGGTGACACTCCCGGGAAGTGTCAGCAACACCCCTGGAACGGTGCTGGTGACATCCCCAGGGAACTGCCAGTGACACCCCTCGGGGAGTGGTGCTTTCCTGGTGTCACCCCCGGGGAAAGCGCCGGCGACAACCCTGGGAAGTGACGGTGACAACCCCGGGAAGTGCTGGTGACACCCCCGGGAAGTGTCAGCAACACCCCTGGAACGGTGCCGGTGACATCCCCAGGGAACTGACAGTGACACCCCTCAGGGAGTGGTGCTTTCCTGGTGTCACCCCCGGGGAAAGCGCCGGCGACAACCCTGGGAAGTGACGGTGACAACCCCGGGAAGTGCTGGTGACAACCCCGGCAAGAGCCAGTGACACCTGCAGGAAGTGCCAGCAACACCCCCAGGAAGCACCGGTGACACCTCTGAGAAAATACCAGTAATACCCCTGGGAAACTGCCAGTGACACCCCTCAGGAGGTGCTGCTTTCCTGGTGTCACCCCCGGAAAGTGCTGGTGACAACCCCGGCAAAGTGCCAGTGACAACCCTGGGAAGTGCCAGCAACACCCCTGGGACAGTGCCAGGGACACCCTCGAGAAGTGCCAGCAACACCCCCTGGAAAGCGGCGGTGACATGCCCAGAAAGCGCCAGCAACACCCCCTGGGAAGCGCTGGTGACACCCCTAAGAAAGTACCACTTTCCTGGCATCACCCCAAGAAAGTATCAGTGACACCCCAAAGAAGAGCTGGTGACACCCTCAGAAAGTGCCAGCAACACCCCCGGGAAGTGTCAGCAACACCCCCCGGGAAGCACCGGTGACGTCCCCAGGAAGTGCCAGTGACACTTTCCTGGCATCACCCCAGGAAAGTGCCGGTGACATCCCTGGGAAGTGTCAGTATCACCGCCGGGAAGCACTGGTGACACCCGGACATGACAGACCAAGCGGGGAGTGCGGTCACTCCTCGCCTCTCGGGGGTGGGGTTTTGTTGCCCCCCCGCTTTCACCCGCCCTGAGGGCGTGAAGGGAGAGAGCGGCGCTTCCTGACCCTCCGGCTGTAGCTCGGCTGCCTGTAGTTTGGCCACCGGTAGCCTTGGCTACCTGTAGCCTCAGCCACTGCCTGTAGCTTGGCCACCGGTAGCATTAGACGCCTGTAGTTTGGCCACCAGTAACCTTGGACGCCTGTAGCCTTGACCACCAGTAGCCTTGGCTGCCTGTAGCCTTGACCGCCTGTAGTTTGGCCACCATTAGCCTTGGCTACCTGTAGTCTCAGTCACGACCTGCAGTTTGGCCACCTGTAGCCTTGGCCAACAGTAGCCTTGGCTAACTATAGCCTTGCTGCCTGGAGCCTCAGCCACCACCTGTACTTTGGTCACCAGTAGCCTTGGATGCCTGTAGTCTTGGCTGCCTGTAGTTTGGCCACCATTAGCCTTAGCTACCTGTAGGCTTGGCCAACAGTAGCCTTGGCTAACAATAGCCTGGCTGTCTATAGCCTCAGCCACCGCCTGCACTTTGATCACCTGTAGCCTTGGACGCCTGTAGTTTGGCCACTGCCTGTAGTCTGGCTGCCCGTAGCCTTGGCTACCTGGTAGTTTAGCCACCATTAGCCTTGGGCTACCTGTAGCCTCAGCCACACTGCCTGTAGTTTGGCTGCCTATACTCCTGGCTGCCAGTAGCCCTGGTTTCCTGTAGCCTCGGCCACCTGTAGCTTGGCCACCCCCTGTTGCCTTGGCTGCCTGTAGCCTTGACCACCTGTAGCCTCAGCTCCCAGTAGCCTTGGCCACCACGTGGAACTCAGCTAACGCCTGTAGCCTTGCTGCCGGTAGCCTGGCTGCCTGTAGCCTGGGCCACCAGGTAGCCTTGGCCACCCCCTGTAGCCTTGGCCAGTGGCGGTCTGGCTGCCTGTAACCTTGGCTGCTGGTAGCTTTGGCTGCCTACAGCCTTGGTCAACGCCTGTAACTGGCCAACCGCCTGTACCTTGGCCACCTATAGCCTTGGTCGCCTGTAGCTTGGACATCTGCAGCCTTGGTCACCAGTAGCCTTGGCCGCATGTAGCCCCAGACATCACCTGTAACCTTGGTTGTCTGTAGCCCTGGTCACCTGTAACTTAGCTACTGGTAGCCTTGGACGTCTGTAGCCTCGGCCACCGCCTGTAGCCTTGGCCACCGCCTGTAGCCTTGCCTGCCTACAGCTTGGATGCTTGTAGCCCTGGCCACCTACAGCTTGGTCGCCTGTAGCCTTGACCACCAGTAGCCTTGATTGCCTATAACGTGGTCACTTGTAGCCTTGCTTGCCTGTACCCTTGGTTGCCTGTAGCCTCAGCCATCGATAGCCTTGGCCACCTACAGCCTTAGGCCACTTACAGCTTGGTCACTGGTAGCCATAATTGCCTGTAGCCTCGATCGTCTATGACTTGGTCGCCCGTAGCCTTGACTGCCAGTAGTCTCGGCCGCCTGTACCGCTAGCCACCTGCAGCCTTGGCTACCTGTAGCCTTGGTCACTGGTAGACTTAATTGCCTACAGCTTGGTCACCTGTAGCCTTGGTCGCCTGTACTCCTAGCCACCTGTAGCCTTGGTCACTGGTAGCCTTGGCCACCGATGCCTACAGTTTGGTTGCTTATTGCTTTGATTGCCTATAACTTGGTCGCCTGTAGCCTTGACCACCAGTAGCCTTGGCTGCCTGTACCCCTAGCCACCTGTAGCCTTGACTACCAATAACCTTGGTCACCTATAGCTTCGTCACCAGTAGCCTTGGCCACTTACACCTTGGTCACTGGTAGCCTTGGCCACCGGTAGCCTCGATTGCCTACGGTTTGGACGCCTGTTGCCTCAGTTGCCTACGGTTTGGACGCCTGTTGCCTCAGTTACCTACAATTCAGTCGCCTGTAGCCTTGGCCGTCGGTAGCCACGACCGCCTAGAGCTTAGCCACCTACAGCCTCGGTCGCCCCGGCCGCCTGTACGTCCTTCCCCCGCCTGTACTTACCTGGGGGCCCCCGGCGGCCCCGGGGAAGGCCGGTTGTGGTTGGGAGGTGGGACATGCGGTTGTAGGGGGGAGCAAAAGGGTGTTGCGGCGGGGGGGTACTCACAGTGCATGTCCCGCTCGTGCTCGTACTCGATGAAGGCGTAACCGCGGGGCTTCCCGGAGCGCTTGTTGTACACCATGTAGATCTATATAAAAAGAACACCCCAAAAAGCGGTGTAAAAAAAGGTGTCGCCCCGAAAGCGGGTGTTGTGGGGGTGCTTTTTTTTGGGGGGGAACCCCCACGCTCACCCGCTTGATGGGGCCGTAGACCTCGAATTCACGTCGCAGCTTGGACTCCGTCGTGTCGTAGTTCTGTCGGGGGGAGGGAAGAAATGGGGGTGTTTCCCAAACTTTGGGGGGGGGGGTGTGTGTCAGGGGGATCGGGGGGAAGCCCCATGGATTGGGGGGAGCCCAAGGATTAGGGGGGACCCCCAAGGATTAGGGGAAGGACCCCCATATATTGGAGAGAAAGACCATAGATTAAAGAGAACTTCAAAGATTTGGAAAAACCCTATAAATTAAGAGGGGGTGGCACCCCAAGGATTAGAGGAACCCCCATAGATTAGGGGGAGACCCCAAAGATTGGGGGAGGCCCCCAGGATTGGGGGGAGCCCCCCCAAAGACTAGGGGGTACCCCAAGGATTGGAGGAACACACCAAGGATTGAATGAACCCCATAGATTAGGGGGGACCCCCAAGGACTTGAAGGACCCCCTTAGATTAGGGGGGACCCCCCAAAGACTGGGGGGAGCCCCAAGGATTGGGGGGAGCCCCACGGATTATGGGGGGATCCCAAGAATTGGGGGGAGTCCCCCCAAAGATTAGGGGGGGACCCCAGGGATTGGAGGAACATCCCAAGGATTGAAGGAACCCCCATAGATTGAGGGGGACCCCCAAAGGATTTGAGGGACCCCTCAAATTAGGGATGACCCCCCAAAGACTGGGGGGAACCCCACAGATTATGGGGGGACCCCGAGGGTTATGGGGGGACCTCAAGGATCTGGGAGAGCCCCATAGATTAGGGGGGACCCTCCATGATTGGGAGGACCCCCCTTGAGATTGGAGGGGACCCCAAGGATTGGGGGGACACCCCAAGGATTGAATGAACCCCCATAGATTAGGGGGGGACCCCCCCAAAGACTGGGGGGAGCCCCAAGGATTAGGGGGAGCCCCACAGATTATGGGGGGGACCCCAGGGATTGGGTGGAGCCCCATAGATTATGGGGGGACCCCAAGAATTGGGGGGAGTCCCCTCAAAGATTAGGGGGGGACCCCAGGGATTGGAGGGACATCCCAAGGATTGAAGGAACCCCCATAGATTAGGGGGGACCCCCCCAAAGACTGGGGGGACCCCAGGGATTGGGGGGAGCCCCATAGATACGGCAGGGGGGACCCCAAGAATCGGGGGGAGCTCACTCACCACTCTGGCTACGAAGAGGGTTTTGAAGGCGTCTCCTTGAGCGTTGGGGTCGTTGTGGGGGTCCCCTGGAGGGAGGGGGGGGGGGGAAGAGGAAAAAGGGGGTTCAGGGGGGTCAGAGGAAAAGAGGAGATTCGGGGGGGGGGTCAGAGGAAAAAGGGGGGACCCCCCCCAGCCCCCACGGGAGCCCCCCGACTTACACATCTTGAGCTCGCTCTCAACCTCTTGTTGCCTTCGCTCGATCTTCTCCCGCCGCTGTTGGGGGGGGTGGAGGGGGGGAGCAAAAAAAAGGGGGGGTGTGTAACTTCAGGGGAGACCCCACAGCCCCCCAAAACCTGGGGGGGGGGGGCCAAAACTCCGAGGGGGCCCCCCCCAAAACCCAGGGGCACCCCCTAAAACCCGCAGTAGGGGGGGTGAGGTACCCCAAACCCTGCATCAGGATTGGGGGGGGGGGGGGGGCACACACGACTGCCAGTTTTGGGGGACCC
>NW_027415284.1:0-15784 GCF_964106895.1 Numenius arquata
CAAACCACAGTCCCATGTGGTGGAGGACACGCTCCGTCACCCGCAGCCCAGGGCTGGGGGCAGGTGTGGGGCTGAGCCGGGTCCCCCCGCCCCCCCCTGTGCCCTCCCCCCCCCTCTGTGCCCCCCCCCAGCTCTCACCATGGCGGAGCAGATGCTGGTGCCGCGCAGGCTGTCCCCGCGCAGGCTGTCCCCGCGCAGGCTGCCCTGACGGCTCTCCGTGCGCAGCTGCAGCGTCTCCTCCAGCTGGAGCAGCCCCATCAGAGCTGGCACCCCACGGCCCAGCCCCACGGGGACCCCACTCCTTCAGCACCCCCAAACCCGGCACCCCGGGAACCCCAATACCCATCAACCTGGGTCCCCCAGGACCCATCACCTTGGGCATCCCAGCACCCATCACCTCAACACCCATCACTCAGGGTACCCCAAGACCTACTTCCTTGGGCACCCCAACACCCACCACCTTGAGTACCCCAAGATCCCCTTCCTTGCCCCCCCAACACTCGTGCCATCCCCACTCACATCACCCAGGGTACCCCAAGACCCATCTCCTCGGGCATCCCAGCACTCATCACCCCAGTCACCCCAACACCCATCACCGAGGGTGCTCCAAGACCAACTTCCTTGGGTACCCCAACACCCGTCAGCCCAGACACCCCGATACCCATCACCTTGAGTACCCCAACACCCATCTCCTTGGCCATCCCACCACCCATCACCCTTGGACACCCCACCACCCATCATCCAGGATACCTCAAGACCCCCTTCCCTTGGCACCCCACCACCCAGGCACCCTAATACCCATCCCCTTGAGTACCCAACACCCACCACACCCTTGGGCACCCCAAGACCCCCCACCCCAGCCCCCCGCTGCCCCCCACCTGTGTGCGTGTGTCCAGTGCTGTGGCTGGAGTGCAGGCGGCGGAGATGGAGTTCTCCCGGGTGAGCGTCAGCTCCTCCTCACTGGGGACATGGGGGAATGGGCTCAGCATGGGCCCCCCCCCACGGCCCCCATGGCCCCCCGCTGCCCCCCAGCCCTCTCCCCATCTCTTACTACTTCTCGGAGATGCGCTTGGTCTTGCGCTTGTGGTAGAGGGTCATGACGACGACCACGACGACGAGGACGCAGAGCAGGACGGCAGCGATGACACCCACCACCACCACCGAGGCGGAGACCAGGTCACCTTGCGCACCTCGTTGTCTGCGGGGACACCCGTGGGGTGGGTGGGGTGTGGGGTGAGGGGGAGGAGAAGATGGGGGGGGAAATTGGGTGGGTGGATGGACAGACGAATACATGGATGGGTGGGTGGGTGGATGCGTGAATATATGGAAGGATGGATGGATCCATGGACAGATGGGTGGATGAGTCCATGGATGGATGGGTGGGTTGATGGATGGATGGGTCCATGGATGGATGCACCCACAGATGGATGGGTTGATGGACGGAAGGGTGGTTAGATGAACAACAGGTGGAGAGATGGATGGACAGAAAGGGGCAGCAGGAGGATGGATGAAGGAAGGACATATGGACAGATGGGTGAGTAGACAGATGAAGAGATGCGTAGACAGATGAGTGGATGGATGAATAGATGGATGAGTGGGTGGGTGGATGAGTGGATGGATGAGTGGATGAGTGGGTGGATGGATGAGTAGATGGATGAGTAGACAGGCAAGCAAACAGACGGGTGGATGAAGGGACAGACGGGTGGACGGCTGGGGCACACGGATAGTGAGAAGTGAAAGGGGGATGGATGGACAGACAGATGGACACGGGGGGGGGGGATGGATGAAGAGACAGAGGGGGAGGTGGATGGGCAGAGTGGGGTGGATGGGAGTGGGTGGGTGGTACATGGGGAGGGGGGTGTGGACGGATGGACAGACAGGAGGACAGATGGATGGACGGGTGGGTGGACAGACAGACGGACAAACAGGTGAAGAGACAGAAAAGAGCATGTGGGGGAGGACGGGTGAATGGACGGATGTAGAGAGAGTTTGGGGGGGGGGGGGGGGACACACAGACGGACAGATGGATGGGTGCCTGGGAGAGGATGGGGAGGGAGAGGAAGGTCGGGCAGAGGGAGAAGACCCGTGGACGGACAGACAGACAGGCACAAGCAGCACAGAATGGCTCTGCCCCCCCCCCCCCCACCACCACCCACCCGGGACCACCACCCCAGCCCCCTCGGGGGGTGTGTGGGGACCGTGGAGTGCCCGTCCCCCCCTCCCTTGGCACCCACCTGCCGCCCGGCTCCTGACGCTGACGTTGGCCCGCGCCTCCTTGGTGGCCACCCGGTTGGAGACGCGGCAGACGTAGTGCCCGGCGTCGGCGGCGGCGAGGGGCCGCTGGAAGACCAGGGTGTCCCCCTTCACCCGCACCCCGTCGGGCAGCGGAGCCTCCAGCCTGCGGGGGGGTGATGGGGGGGGCGGGGGGGGCAACCGTCAGCCCCCGGGCCCGCGGCGCCACCATCAAAGGCCGGGGTTGCCGGTTCCCACGGCTGACGCCCTGCCCCGGCCCCGGCCGGGCTTGCCCGGGCACGGCATCGCTTGCCATGCTCGCCGCCGCGGCACGGGCACGCCCGGGCAGGGACACGGGGGGGCCAGGACGCGGCAGGCGGGCACCGGGGGGGGGGGGGGGGGGGAGTGGGACGGGCTGGGGGGCACGGCAGGGACACGGTGGGGACATTGGGGACACGGCAGGGACATGGGGACACGGCCACAACTTGGGCACAGGCAGGGACACTGGCACGGGCTGGGGGACATGGCAGGGACAGGGGACACGGCGGGGACACGAGGGACATGGCAGGGACACAGGACATGGTGGGGACACGAGGGACACGGGCACAGGCAGAGAGGACACGGCAGGGGACATGGTGGGGACAGAGCAGAGACACGGGACATGGGCAGGACATGGGCACAGGCAGGGAGGACATGGCAGGGACACGGGACATGGTCGGAACATGGTGGGGACACAGCAGGGACAGGGGACACGGCCACAACTTGGGCACAGGAAGGGGACATGGGAGGGACACAGGCACAGGCAGGGGACGTGGTGGGGACATGGGAGGGACATGGGAGGGACACGGGAGGGACACGGGCACAGGCAGGGACACCGGCACAGGCTGGGTGGCATGGCAGGGACAGGGGACATGGTGGGGACACGGTGGGGAGACAGGGGACACGGGCACAGGCAGAGAGGACATGGCAGAGACATGGGACACGGCAGGGACATGGGCACAGGCAGAGAGGACATGGCAGAGACATGGGACATGGCAGGGACATGGGCACAGGCAGGGGACATGGGAGGGACACGGGAGGGACACGGGAGGGACACCCGGACAGGCTGGGGGACACGGCAGGAACAAGGGACATGGTGGGGACACAGCGGGTACAGGGGACATGGCAGGGACATGGGCACAGGCAGGGGGGACACGGCAGGGACATGGTGGGGGGACACAGGAACAAGACAGGGCCACCGGCACGGGCTGGGGGGGGGGACACAGCGGGGACACGGTGGGGACACGGCAGGGACATTGGCGTGAGCAGGGAGGAGGTGGCAGGGCCACCGGCACGCGCAGGGGGGGACGGTGGGGCCGGGGCCGGTGTCCTCACCGCGTCCAGTTGTAGGAGGGGGGCGGGTTGCCGTCCCCCAGGCAGGTCAGGGTGGCCCCCTCCATGCCCTCCTGCCACTCCTCCGTGTGCCCCAGCACCGAGGCGTCCGACAGGTCTGGGGACAGGGGACACTCAGGGACAGTCCCCGTGGTCCTGCTGGGCTCCCCCCCCCCGTGTGTCCCCTCTGCCCCTCATCTCCCCCGTGCCACCAGAGCCCTCCATGTCCCCTCCATCCCCAGTGCCCTGTCCTCCTCGTCCCCAACGTCCCCCATGTCCCTGTGTCCCCAACACCCTCCACCTTCCCAACGCCCCCCATGCTCTTCATGTCCCCAATGCCTTCTGTGACCCTTGACGTCCCCAATGTCCCCCAACATCTTCCATGTCCCTCCATGGCCCCAACGTCCCCAACATCCTCCATGTCCCTCAGTGTCCCTCATGCCCTCCATGTCCCCGAAGTCCCTTATCTCCTCCATGTCCCTCAACACCTTCCATGCCCCCATGTCCCAAATGTCCTCCTTGCCCTCAACACCCTCCATGCCTCCCATGTCCCCTAAGTCCCCCATGTCCCCAACATCTTCCATGCTCCCCATGTCCTCCATGCCCGCCATGTCCTCCATGTCCCTCAATGCCTTCCATGCCCCCATGTCCTAAATGTCTTCCATGTCCTCAACACCCCCCATGCCCCCCATGTCCCCAACATCTTCCATGCTTCCCATGTCCTCCATGCCCCCATGTCTCCCATGACCCTCAATGTCTTCCATGTCCCCCATGTCCCCAATGCCCTCCATGCTCCTCATGCCCCCAGTGCCCTCCATGTCCCCAATGTTCCCCGTGTCCTCCATGTCCTCAACGCCCCCCTTCCCCCCTGTGCCCCTAGTGCCTTCCATGTCCCTAATGCCCTCCATGACCCCAACACCCCCCATGCCCCCAACACCCCCCTTCCCTCCCATGCCCCCCCCCCCCCCCCCCCCCCAGTTCCCCCCATGCCCCGGTGCCGCACAGGCGACGCTGAGGAGGTGGGTGATCCTCTTCTCGTGGCTCAGGCCGGGGTGGGCCACCACGCAGGTCAGGCTCTTGCCGTTCATGCTGCGCCCGGGCACCAGGAAGAACTCGCTGGTGACGGAGGCAGAGCGGGCGTGCGCCGAGCGGCGGGTGGCGTTGGTGCCCCGCACCTCCGTCTCCCAGCGCACCGAGGGCACCGGGCTGCCCTCCGCCGTGCAGGAGGCTGCCAGCGTCCGGCCCTGGCCCTCCTCCAGCGGCGGCCCCGGGTTCAAGATGGGCAGCGGCGGCACTGGGGTGGAGGGTGGGCACCGGTGTCAGACCCCTGCCGGCACCCACTGCCAGGCTCTGCTGCACCGGTGCCCCCCCAGACCCGCCTGTCCCCAGGGCTCATTCCCCACTGCCCCATCGCCGTTGCCCCGTGCCCCTTATCCCATGCCCATCACCCACCACCACTTGCCCACTGCCCTTCACCCATTGCCCACCACCTCATCACCCCGGCCCACTGCCGTGTGCCCACCAGTCCATCACCTCATGCCCATTGCCCACCATCCCAGGCCCACTGCCCCATTGCCCCATCCTCATCACCCCTTGGCCACTACCCCACTGTCCCATGCCCATCACCCTATGCCCACCAGCCCACTGTCCCATGCCCATCACCCTATGCCCACCAGCCCATCCCCATGGCCCCCCGCCCACTCCCCTGTGCCCGCTACCCCATGACCACTGCCCCGTGCCCACCACTCCATCACCCCACACCCACCACCCCATTACCCCACGCCCATCTTCCTATGCCCACCATCCCATCCTCATGGCCTGTTGCCCACTCTCCTGTGCCCACCACCCCATGGCCATCATCCCATCACCCCATGCCCACTACCCCACGGCCATGTCCCACTGCCCCACGCCCACCACCTCATCCCCATGGCCCATTGCCCACCACCCCACAGCCATGTCCCACTGCCCCATGCCCACCACCTCATCCCCATGGCCCATTGCCCACCACCCCATGGCCTTTGCCCCATAGCCACATCCCATTGCCCCATAGCCACCACCCCATCCCCATGGCCCATTGTCCATAACCCTGTGGCCATCACCCCACAGCCGTGTCCCATTGCCCCATGCCCACCACCCCATCCCCACGGCCACCGCCCCATTGCCCCATGGCCACCGCCCCGTGCCCGGGCACTCACCCAGCACCTTGAGGGTGAGGTGCCCCTCGAAGCTGCCCATGGGGAAGGTGATGAGGTGACACTCGTAGTCGCCCTCGTCCCCCTGCACGGCGTTCCGCAGGACGATGGCCCCGTCCTCCAGCGCCCCGTCCGCCCGCCGCAGCACCCGCCCGGCGTAGGGCTCCTGCACGTGCTGCCCGTGCTGCCGGTGGAGCACGGCCACCTCGGCGCTGCGCCCGCCCGGGCCCCGCTTCAGCCACGTCACCTGCTCCACCTGCTCCCGCTCCTGCGCCCGGTACCGGCAGGGCAGCACCACGTCCTGGCCCAGCACCGCCGTCACGCTGCGCTCCATCTCCACCACACCTGCCATGGCACCTGCGGGCACACACACCGTGGCACCGGGCACATGACCCGTGGCACCCACACCGTGGCACCGGGCACCGGCACCTGACCCATTGCACCCACACCGTGGCACCCATGGCACCCACACCATGGCACTGGGCACTGGGCACCCGACCTGTGGCACCCACACCATGGCACCGGGCACCCACACCGTGGCACCGGGCACCCGACCCATGGCACTGGGCACCTGACGAATGGCACCCACACCGTGGCACTGGGCACCAGACCCGTGGCACCCACACTTTGGCACTGGGCAGCTGACCCATGGCATCTGACCCATGGCACCAAGTACCTGCACAATGGCACCCGCACCATGGCACCCAACCAATGGCACCGGGCACAGATGGCACCAGGCACCCACACCACGGCACCGGTGGTGGCACTGGGCACCGGGCACCCATGGCACCAGGCACCCGGGGGTGGCACCACACACTCACAGCACACTCACACGGTGCTTCCCCGCACGCTCGGGCACACTGTGCCCACACACACTTGTGACGGCTCTCACGCGTGTGCAAGAACACTTGGGCATGCTCCCACACACTTGTTCTTGCACACACCTGTGCATGCTTGGGTATGCTCACATACATGCAGGCACACGTGGGCACACTCGTGCCTGCACACACTCATGCTGGCTCTCATATATGTGCAAGAACACTTGTGCACACTCCAGCGTGCTTGGGCACACTTGTGCTCACACCTGTCCATGCAGTTCTTCAGGCACACTTACATACACTTGGGCACACTCATGCTTGCACACGCACATGCTGGCACTCACGTATGTGCAGGAACACTTCTGCACACTTGTGCACACTCCTGCACGCTTGGGCACATTGTGCCTGCACACATTTGTACTAGCACTCACGTACGTGCAAGAACACTTGGACACGCTTGTGCACACTTTGACATGCTTGGGCACACGTGTGATTGCGCATGCCCATGCATGTTTGGGTGCACTCACATACATGCATGCACACTTGGACACACTCGCACACGCTCATGATCACTCAGGCAAGCTTCCGCACGCTCACATGTGCTAGGATTTGCTCACACACGTGCACACACACTTCAGCATGTTCATGCACACTTGAACATGCTTGGGCATGGTTGGGCACACTTGTGCACATGTGGATGTGCAAATACTTGCACACACATGCACACTTGGGCACACTCCAGCATGATCAAGCACACATGTACATGCTTATGCATGCTTGTGCACCCCTGGACACACTTGTGTGCTTGGACATGCTCACACATAATCATGCACACTCATGCATGCTTGGGTGCGCTCACACATGCTCACCATGCTTGGGCACACTTGCACATCCCTGGACACCACTGTGCACACTCCTGCACACTTGGACATGCTTCCTCACACTTGTACACGCTCATGTACGTTTGGGCGTCCTTACGCTGGCACAGACACACTCGTGCACACTTGGGCATGCTCACACGCGCGCAGGCACACTCCGACATGCTGGGGCACGCTTGCAGACACTTGTGCACACCTGTGCGTGCTCACGCACACTTGGGCACCCTCACACATGGGCAGCCACGTGTTGTGTCGCCCCCGTGCTCACGTGAGCTGGAGCACACTCGTGGACTCTCGGGCACACTCGTGCACACCTGTGGGCGCTCTTGCACGCTCGTGCGCGCTCCCGTGTGCCCGGCCGCCGCGCGTGCGAGGCCGGCGGGTGTCGGGGCGTGGCAGGGGCCCGCCCAGCCGCTCGACGACGCCGGGGGAAGCGGCCGGGCCGGCACGGCCAGCCCAACCGGCCGTGGCACATGCCGGGCCCTGCCGTGGCTTGCGGAGGGCGGCCGCCCCCGCCGGCCCCCGGGGGCTCCCCGAGAGCCCCCCGCCGCACCGCTCGCCGGGCCCGGCCTAATTACCCCCCGATTAGTCGCCGGATTAATTAAATAATTGCGGCGCTGCCCGTGGCGTGAGTCACGGCCCCGCTGCCCCACGGCCCCGGCCCTGCCTCAGTTTCCCCCGGCGTGGCCGCGGGGGGGCGGTGGGGTGGTCGCGGGGTGTTCTCGTGGGGGGTTCCCGGGGGTCGGGGTGGGGGGGTGGTGGTGGCGGGGGGGGGTGCCGGTGCCGGGTGCCGTCGGGGCTGGCGGGCGGCCCCCGCCGCGGGGCGTCCCCACCCAGCGGGGCCGAGCGCGTGGGAACGGAGCCGGGAACCGGCTCGACCGGATCCCGCGGCCCCCACGCCCCGGCCGGGACCGGGGCGGGATGCGGGACCGGGCGGGGAGGGGGGGGAGATGATGCGGAGGGGGGGGGGGGGATGGGGGGCTGGGAGAAGGGGGTCACAGGGGGCGAGAGGGGGGTCCCGAGGTGGGGGATCTAATGGTAATGAGCCCCGGGCGGGGGGGAACACGCGTGAGTGTTTGTGCCCCTTGGGGACACGCACACGCGTGGGGACCCCCCCACAGACACACACGGACCGCCCCCCCCTCTCGTGAAGTGTCCACACGCGTGTGCGATCACACACGCCCCATGCACACGCGTGTGCACACGCAGACTTCCCCCCTCCACCCCAGACACCCTTGGGCGCCGCGGCAGCTCCCACCCGCCCCGGGGGGGTCCCGCAGGCCTGGCGCCCCGGTGACGGGCTCCGTGCCCCCGGCTGGGGGGCGGGGGGTGGCGGCAGCGGCCGGGCCGCCCCCTACTCGCAGCACGACCCCTCTCCGGGCCGTGAGTCACGGGGGGGGGTCAGCACCCCCTGCGGTGACGTCACCCCCCCGCGGCGCCCAGACCGTTCCCACGGGTGCTCCGCCAGTGGGGAAACTGAGGCACGGCGGGAGGGGGGGCAGGGACCCACCCCCCGCTCTGCAGCGCCCTTGGGTGCAGCACCCATCGCGAAGGGGGTGTGTGTGTGGCCCCCCCCCGAAGCGTGGGGGAGACGCTGGGGAGGGGGCAGGGACCCCCCCGCCGCCGAGTGTGCCCCGTTCCCACGCTGTGTCCCCAGAGGGACCCGCCCCCCCCCCCAGCCCCGTGCCCCCGCTGGGGTTTCGGGGGGGCGGGGGGGGGCAGGGAAGGCGCAGGTGCGCGCACACGGACACGCGCAGGTGTGCGCGCACACGCGTGTGCAGCCCCCGCGGCGCAGCCCTCGGCACGGCGCGACCCTCCCCCCCTCAATCCCCCCCCGCCCTGCGCGGAGCCCACCCGGCTCCACCGGGGACACGCGACACACGGACGCGGGACACACGGACACACGCAGACACAGGTGCACACGCGAGCGCTCACACGTACACACACCCAAACACACACACACCCCCCCTCCCCGTGCGCACACGCGTGTGCCCCCCGCCCCCCGCCGTCCCCTCCCGGTCCCGCAGCCCCAGGGCAGCCGGTACCCCCGGAGACGGTTTCCCCCCCCACCCCCCGAGCTGCCGGTGACCCCCCCCCCCCCGCCCGCGCCCCTCGACCCCGTGTCCCAACCCGGAGCAACCGGTGCTGCCGGTGCCGGTTCCGCCCCCCGGGGTCCCGTCCCGTCCCGTCCCGTCCCGTCCCGTCGCCCCCCCCGCGTCGTCTCCGGTGCCGGTCGTGCCTTACCGGTGGCGGCGAGGAGGAGGAGGAGGAGGAGGAGGAGGAGGAAGAGGAGGAAGGGGGTCCCGGGCCGCATCCCGCGGGGGGCCATGCGGACACCTGCGGGCTCACGGCGCTGCTCGGTCCCCGGCCAGCACCATCCGTGCCGAACCGGGCTGCACCGGGACCAACCGGGCGGAACCGGGGGAGGGACCGGACCGGGCCGAGCCTCGCCGAGCCGTGCGGGGCCGCTCCGGGCTGCTCCGGGCCGTACCGGGGCGGCTCCGGGCCGATGGCGGCGGAGGGGCCGGTGCGGAGCCGCTCCGAGCCGGGACGGGACGGAAGGGGGGGGGAAGGCGGAGGGGGGGGGGGGGGGGGGAGCGGGGGCGGGGCCGCCGTGGGCGGGGCCTGAGCGGGTGGGGCCGGCAGGGCGGGGCCGGGCGGGGCGGACCGGTCCGGCAGGTAAGGGCAGGGGCGGGGCCGAGGGCGCGGCCTTAAAGGGGCGACGGTCACCGCCGGGGAGTGGTGGGACCCACCCGGGCGCTCCCCGCCCCGCGTCAGGCAGCGGCTCCCGGTAACACACACCCCCCCCCCGTACCTCCGGGGTACCCGTGGGTGGCCCCCGGTGACACCCTCGTCTCACTCCCAGTCCATTCCAGTCCCTCCCAGTCCACGCCCCGTCCCCCGTGGTCTCCCATTAATAACCCCCATGTCCCCCCCAGTCCCCGCCCCTCAGACCCCCCCAGGGTGAGACCCCCCCAAACAGCCCCGTTTGTGCCCAAACCCTGGGGCAGAGGAAGGGCGGGGGGGGCTGTGGGCTGGCACCGACATCCCCCCTCAAATTTGGGGTCCCCAAATCCCACTGGACACCACAGGGCAGCCCGCGGGGGGGGAGGGGGGCAGGGCAGTTTATTGGCACAGCAAGAGTCGGGGGGGGGCAAGGGGGTGGGAGAGCAGTGGGAGCGCAACCCTGCAGAGACCGGGCACAACTCAGCACAGCAGTGACCGGGTACAACTCAGCACAGCAGTGACCCCCCCCATCCCGGGGTGCCCCCTCCCGACTCCTGCGAGGAGGAGGGTGGGAGCGGGGGCCCCCCCCGAGGTGCCCGGGGCCCCTCAGGCACTCGGCACTTCAGAGCTCTCCGGAGATGGGTCCTTGGCGGCAGCACAGAGGTGGAAAAGCCCTGGGGGGAGAGAGGAGGTCATGGGGTGTGGGAGTGGCTCATTGTGGGGGGGGCCCTCCCTGCTGCCCCCCACCCATGGGGCCCAGCGCAGCCCTGCAGAGACCGGGCACAGCTCAGCGCAGCAGTGACCAGGCCCCACGGGTGCCGTTACCTGCCGAGGCGGTGAGGACGACGGCGACCCAGCCCAGGATGTAGGACCAGGAGAAGCGCCAGGCGGTGCGGGCCGGCCCCAGGAGGCTCAGCGTGCCGGCTGTGTACACCGCCAGCCCCAGCAGCGCCAGCAGACCTGCGGGCAGAGGGCACGGGTCAGCGGCAGGGGCTGGCCCAGCCTGTGACCCCCAGCTGGGCAGGCAGAGACCGGGCACAGCTCAGTGCAGCAGTGACCGGCACAGCTCAGCCTGCAGAGACCGGGCACAGCTCAGTGCAGCAGTGACCGGCAACAGCTCAGCCTGCAGAGACCGGACACAGCTCAGTGCAGCAATGACTCCCCCCAGGACAGTCTCCAAGGCCCCTGTGCCCCAGCCCGACCCCCCCCTTCCCACCCATCCCCACGTACCAGCCAGGAGCAGGGTGAGGCCGGCCACGCGGGCACGCACCCGCCGGGCAGCGCTGGCCACAACGGAGAGCCCCAGGGCGAGGCCAGCAGCGGCGGTGAGCACCGAGAGCAGCATCAGCACCCGCGTGGCCTCCCATAAGGCTGGGGTGGGGGGGACACAGGGACAGGCATTGGGGACAACTGGGGGACATGGGACGCTGCCCTCATGCCCCACCCGCAGAGAGCAGACACAGCTCAGCGCAGCAGTGACCCCCGTCCCCACCCTGCAGAGACTGGACACAGCTCAGTGAAGCAGTGACACCCACCTCCCCCCTCCCCCCTTCACATTGCAGAGACCAGACAGAGCTCAGTGCAGCAGTGACCCCCTGCAGAGACTGGACACAGCTCAGCGCAGCAGTGACACCACCCCCCCCTCACCCTGCAGAGACTGGACACAGCTCAGCACAGCAATGACCCCCCCTCCACCCTGTAGAGACCAGACACAGCTCAGCACAGCAGTGACCCCCCATCTCCTCCTGCAGAAACCAGACACAGCTCAGTGCAGCAGTGACCCCCCCCATCCCTGAGACCAGACACAGCTCAGCACAGCAGTGACCCCCCCCATCCCCACCCGCAGAGACCAGACACAGCTCAGCGCAGCAGTGACCCCCCCATCCCTGAGACCAGACACAGCTCAGCGCAGCAGTGACCCCCCCCATCCCCACCCGCAGAGACCGGACACAACTCGTCTCCCCGGTGCCTACCAGGGGTGCCGGGCTGGGGGTGGCAGTGTCCCCCGAGGCAGACGTGCCACAGCCCGAGGCTGGCGGTGCCCCCGGGCGCCCGGCGCTGCAGCCAGAAGTGGGTGGCGGTGGCGGCCAGGAGCAGGGCCAGGCCACTGGCCCCGCACAGCAGCCCCCCGCCCGTCGGCATCCCCCTGCGCTGGGGGACACGGGGGACAAGCGTGGGGACATCTGTGGGGGACATGGGGGTGGCATCTCCAGGGGATGGTGGGGACGTCTCCAGGGGTAGGGGGTACCAGGGGGTGGCATCTCCAGGGGGTGCTGGGGACAACCATGGGGACATCTCCGGGGGATGTGGGGGTACGCGGTGGTGGTAGCACGAGGGGACGCAGGGGACCCCCGTGGGGACATCTCCAGGGGGTGCTGGGGACAACCATGGGGACATCTCTGGGGGACATGGGGGTATCGGGGGGGGGGGGGGGGAACCTCCAGGGGATGTTGGGGACAATCATGGGGACATCTTCAGGGGTAGGGGGTACTGGGGGGGTCTGGCATTGCCAGGGGACACTGGGGACAACTCCGGGGGGACATGGGGGTACCCAGGGGTGGCATCTCCAGGGGACGTTGGGGACAACGTTGGGGACATCTCCAGGGGTAAGGGGGTACCCGGGGGGTGGCAGCACCAGGAGACACGGGGGGGGGTACCCGTGGGTGGTGTCGCTGGGGGACACTGGGGACAACCGTGGGGACACCGCGGGGGGGGGGACCCAGGGGTGGCACCTCTGGGAGGCGGGTGGGGACATGGGGGACAGACACCCCCCGCCCCGGGGACCCCCCCCCCCGGCCACTCACCTGCCTTCAGCGCCCGCCAGCCGGGTGGCCCATGGCCGCCTGTCCCTCTGTCCCCTCTGTCCCTCGGGGATGGGGACAGGGGCCCCGGGGGAGGGGGGGGGCGGGATGGGGGGGGTCGCGGGGGCACGTGGCAGTGCCATTGTCGGGGACACAATGCGGGGAAGGCTCTGGGTGCTGCCACCACCCGCCTGCTGACGCGGCGAAAGCTTGTCCCCGCCGGGTGACACTGCGGGGGGGGGGGGGGGAGGAGGAGGAGGGGGGGGCATGGGGGACACAGGGTGGGGGGACACGGCCAGGGACCCTTGTCAGGGCACCAGCACCTGGGGGACAGCCGGGGGGGCAGTCACGGGTGGGGACCCTGAGGTCACTTGGGTGGGGAGGGGACACTGGGGACAGCAGGGAGGGGGGCACTGGGGACATGGGGGGACAGGGACATCAGGGGCAGGGGGGCACTGGGACTACTGGGGACAAGGACACTGGGGACATGGGGGACACTGGGGGCACTGGAGACACTGGGGACAGCAGGGACTGGGATACTGGAGACGTGGGGGACACTGGGGACATGGGGGGACAGGGACATCAGGGGCAGGGGGACACTGGGGCTACTGGGGACAAGGACACTTGGGGACATGGGGGACAGGGGCACTGGGGGGCACTGAGGACAACAGGGACAGGGGCGCTGGGGACACGGGGGACATTGGGGACACGGGGGACACTGGGGGACAGGGACATCAGGGGCATGGAGACACTGGGACTACTGGGGACAAAGACACTGGGGACAGCAGGGACAGGGGCACTGGGGGGGCACTGGGGGACACTGGGGGACACAAGTCCCAGGGGGACAGAGCCCCCCAGGGCGGGGGTCAGTCCCCAGGGGGTGGCCAGGGAGGCCGGGGCTGTCCCCTGGTGCCACCGTGAGGGTGGCACACGTGGAGGAGGGGACACATGTGCTGCACACGCGTGTGCCCTGGGAGCCACATGCCATCACAGGGGGACGGGACACATTTGTGCACACCCGTGTGCACCCCCCAGTGTGCGCATGCACACACACATGTGCACACGCACCCCCCTGCACGCGCACCCCCTGTGCACGCTTACACACACTGGTGAATGCGTGCAGGCTCACATACGTGTGCACACGCACAGGCACATGTCTCAGGCACACGCGCACACATGGACATACACACTCGCACGTGCACACTCACACACGTGCACACTCAATCGTGTGCACACGCACTCCCCGTGTCACAGCCCTCGGGCCAGCAGCAGCACAAGGAGGAGGAGGAGGATGAAGCCAAGGCCGAAGCTGCCGCGGGGGGGTGCTCCAGAGCCAGGGGGGGCTCCAGAGCAGGGGGGGCTGCAGGGGGCACCTGTGGGGGGTGAGGGGGAAATGACCTCAGGGGGTGCCCACCCCATCCCCACAGCCCCGACACCAGGGTGAGGGGCTCCCACCGCCCCCGCAGCCCCGAGGGCGAGGTGGGGGGTGCTCCCGCTGCCCCCTCCCATCCCCAAAGCCCCCACAGTCCCAACGCCGGGGTGAGGGGCTCCCTCCCCCCCCCCCCAGCCCCAATGACAGGGTGAGGGACTCCTACGTCCCCCAGCCCCCGCCGCCCCGATAGCAGGGTGAGGGGCTCCCCCGGACCCCCGAGGCTGGGGTGAGGGCCCCCCCCCCCCAGCCGCTCACCCCCCAGGCGCAGGGTGACGTCCCCGCAGGCGCAGTCCTCCTGGCCCAGCAACAGGCAGCTGTAGGTGCCGGCGTCCCTCTCCCGCAGCCCCCCCCAGCAACAGCCCCCCCGGGGGGTCGGGGGGGGCCAGCAGGGTGGCACGGTCACCGTAGGGTGGGCCGCAGCGGGGGCGGCCGCGGCTCTGGCTGCAGATGGGGACGCCGGCCCCCCCGGGGACACCCCAGAAGTGCCAGTGCACGGCCAGCAGCCGGCCCAGGGGGGCCCCCCGCCACCGGGCACCCCAGGGTGACGCTGGCCCCCAGCGTGCCGTTGGCCACCGCCCGGCCCCGGTGGGGGCTGTGGCACAGCTGGCAGCCCCCCGAGATGTCACCAGGGCCCGCGGCCGGGCCACCGGGGGGGGACAGCGCCGGGGGGCCTGGGGACAACGGGGACTGTCACCGGCGCTGTCACCCACCCGTGGTGTGGCCGTGGGGAAGGGGGGGTGTGGGGGTGTCCCTGGGGGCTGTCACCGCCCCACGGCGTGGCCATGGCGGGGACTGGCCACTGTGGGACACTCGGGGACAGGGACGGGGACACCTCCTCCCCCAGCCCCGCCGCCTCCCGCAGCCCCCCCCCCCCCCCGGTGCCCCGGCACCCCCCGGACCCCCGCAGCCCCCCAGAGACCCCCAGCACCTTCTGCACCCCCCAGTCCCCCAGAGACCCCAGCACCCTCTGCACCCCCCCCCGGACCCCCCATCACCCTCTGCACCCCCCCCGGACCCCCAGAGACCCCCAGCACCCCCTGCACCCCCCAGCACCCTCTGCACCCCCCAGTCCCCCAGAGACCCCAGAACCCTCTGCACCCCCCCCGGACCCTCTGAACCCCCCCAGATCCCCAGCACCCTCTGCACCCCCCGGACCCCCAGAGACCCCCAGCACCTTCTGCACCCCCCAGCACCCTCTGCACCCCTCGCATTCTCAGCTCCCCCCAACACCCCGCACCCCACCAGAGCCCCCTGGACCCCTTGGACCTCCCCGGACTCCCTGCACCCCACAGCTCCCCGAGAACCCCCTGGACCCCCCAGCCCCACCTGCACC